>NW_009725516.1:10501-46673 GCF_000703405.1 Apaloderma vittatum
GGGCGTCGATGCGGTACTGCTCAGCGTACGGTCTGCTGGGGTCGTGCCGCTCGACCACTGGGCTCGTCCTTTCCCAGTAACACCTTATTAAATGCTCCCTCTAGGAGAAATCAGAGCGGGGAGAGGTGAGGGGTTTGGGGGATTGCAGAGTGTGGTACCAGAGGGAGCGCAACCAGCAGAAAAAAAAGGCATTCACATCAAAGTATGCTGGAAATTCTCCAATACCAAGACCATCCCTGTGAGAAAAAGCAGAAGTATGAATCTTCCATTGGAGCAGGCAAGCACTCTCACAATTTCCAGTGGATAATTAATAAATCTGAAGGTAGAGTGGGCAGCTTCTTCGAAGCAATTTATTGCAGGCTACTGAAACTCCATTAGCCACTTCTGGCCCAGGATGTCTCTAACCCACCAAAGGTACAGAGGGTCAAAGAAAACTCAGGGTCAGCATTATACAGACTTGCCTAGCTCATTTATTCTCTCTCAGACCTTTCCACTTGCATATGGTACCTATTCGTCTTCCCTTAGGGACAGGCTGATGCAAAACAGAGTCCTAACAAAACGAGCTGTTCCAGGGGAGCAAGGGAGCCAACGAAAAAGGAACCACCACCAATAAATGAACTTAGGAAAGGGGAGGAGTGCAAGCCAACCAAATCTCAATTAAAAAAAAGCGTCAAGGAGCGGGAGGGAAGCACCAAAGAACAAGGGCCATTAACATCATCTTACAACTACTAATGGAGGGAGGATACAGCTGCTCTTAGCCAGAAAGCTGCATAACACTAAGAACATACCACAGTCACATTCTTGGTACCTAGTATTTATGGCTATGAACACTACACAAAAGAAATGGTCCACTAAGGGCAATAATTACACGCTTGGACCTCTAAAACAAGTATAGTTGTATAAGCTTGGATGTCCTTGTCTCCTTGCAAATAATTTTTATAGTAATTTTTTCAAACATCACCTTGGCAGGAACTGAACAAGAAACAGCTTTTAGCTAATAAAAATAAAGCAATTAGAAAACTGGTTAATAGAGTCTGCCTTTAAAGAGCGTTAAGAGAGCGGGATTTAAAAGTACTGCAGAGTTCCCTCCCAGTGAGTGGAGCTACATATTATTTAATTTACTTTGCATGTGAAAGTTACCAGAACCTAATTCCTCATGGACCATTTCCAAGCAGTAAGTTACAAGAGAAACTCTGAAGTAATTCTTTGAAGGATCAGGATGTTACTATTCTTCTTTAACAGCTGGGCAACCACAGAAAGGACAATATGACAAGATCCCACCTGAACCCTGCTGCCCAGGCAAAGGACAAGAGGTCTAAGGCAGCACTGCAAAGTGACAGCTGGAAGTTAAGCCCAGAAGCCTCAAGTAGGTGCATCCCCTACTTTTCAGGGAGACCAACCTTGAACAAGTCATACAATTCCTCTAAATCTTCTGGAAGAATCGAAACATCTGGGATGACAACTCGGAGCTTAAAAAGAAAGGAAAACAGTGTTAGTCCGTCACTACTGTCACAAGCATGTCCATGAGCCCTGCAGGGTCTGTATTTATGTGGTACAGCATTGAAAAAATCGTTGCCATCTCCCTCTCTCCTTTAGGTTCACCAGAACAGATCCGTGAAAAGAAATCCCTCAAGGGCTAGTAGAAACAAAGATGGGAAGTCCCTAAGCCACAGGTCACAGGAGGCGTCAGGGAAGAATCGCATCACGCTCACTCTCTTCTTACACTCCTCCCCGGGCATCTGCCTAGGGCCACAGTCAGAGACAAGGCGCTGGGCTGGACTGTCCTGCAGTTGCTCTTAATGTCAAAGCCACCCTAGAAAATAATGTAAGCGGCCACAAAAAAAAAAAAAAACAAACCCATCAGCATCCCAGGAAAGAGCTTCTTCCAGAGCCAGTAATGGTTCTTCCTTTTTTTCCAGGTCTGGTGGTGCTTTCTAAAAAATGAAAGCCATCAGCCTCCAGAGAGGAGATGTTAAGCTACCTCAGTCAAAACAATATCCTACTCACCACATTTTGCTTGGTTGTGTCCTCATGGCTCTGCAGGACACGGATTCGGTGTTTGTAGCGCATATGCTCTATCTGTGCCACAGAATGATCTCCAAATTTCTACAAGGGAGGAAGAGAAGTTTATTATTTTTATAGTATTTTATGATATTTGTATTTCTGATTTACTGGAAATACAACTTTTAAAGTATTTTGAGTCCTTGAAGAAAAAACACACCCAGTCTCTAACTGATCAGTCAGTGTAGGTATTTATACTACACCTAGCCCTGTGCACTTGAGCTCTTAGTCATGGAATCTGTAAAGGTGTGCATTAACTTTCAAAACATCTATGTTGAATTTAACCTTTTCCTTTTTTAAAACTGGAACTTATTTGATACATAGACATGGAGCAATATTTTTACCTCATAGGAGTCGTGAATCAGGTTGGCTATTTCAGTCACTGGAGAGGGTTCCTGGTCGTCGCTGAAGAAGGCATGGTGATTGCCAATAGGTGGCAGAGGGCTTTCCTCATTTTTGACATGCTCTAAAAACCTGAAAGGAAGAAACACAAGTAACACATTACTCTGCACTGTGCTCTTCTCAATAAAAAAAAGAAAACAAGTCTTGTGGCTCAGATATAAAATGGATTTGGGGCTGCTTAGGCTTTTCAAAAATGCCTTCATGATTACTCATCTGAGCAACGGCAAACAAGCCAAACAACTAAATGCTGCCCAAGGAAGAAAACTTCTGTCTCCTTGAAGTCTGGAGCAGGAAGCCCGTCACTCTGGGGAAGGCACGAAAGAGCAGCAGTAAATATTGCACATTGACGCAGTCGATGCATGTCTCCGCGCTGCCAGGAAATTTCACAGGACGTCTACATTTAGCCTTGAAAGGAGACGGCTGAGAGGGGACCTTATAAACGTATATAAATATCTGAGGGGTGGGTGTCAAGAGGAAGGAGACAATCTCTTCTCAGTGGTGCCCAGTAACAGAACAAGAAATAATGGGTTTAAGTTAGAACACAGGAAGTTCCACCTCAACATGAGGAGAAATTTCTTCACTGTGAGGGTGACAGAGCACTGGCACAGGCTGCCCAGAGAGGTTGTGGAGGCTCCTTCTCTGGAGACTTTCAAAACCCGCCTGGACGCGTTCCTGTGTGGCTGCCCTAGGGGATACTGCTCTGGCAGGGGGGTTGGACTAGATGATCTTTCAAGGTCCCTTCCAACCTCTGACATTCTGTGATTCTACTTGTCCAATGTACGAAGCCCATTGTTTAAGCAGACACTGAGAAAGTAGCAGCAGCAAGGTAACACAGAAGGTCCCACTGGTGCCTACAGAGCACTGCCAGTATTCCAAAGGCACCCAAATGCCTTTGTTTTACGGCAGAACGGTCCGCGATGGGAGGAGAGCTCCTGCACGGCCATACCTGCTCAGGATCATCAGGGCCTGCCCATCGTCCTTGCTGTTACACAGATCCACAGCGTTGGCTTCCAGTATGGCCAAGCCCAGCTGGAAAATAGCTTTGATCCCGTCATAGAAGAAGCAGTCCACAACATTCACAGCACTTTCCAGGGGCATGATGCTAAGGAAAAGAGTAAGGAACCATGACAGAGAAATGGAAGCTAAGGTTGTCAGATCCTTCATATGTTCAGCCAGCTCTGGAAGTTGCTCTTTTATAAGCTCTTCGAACACCGACTGGTCTACCTGTGCACCTGCAAGTTATAAAGAAACAGTATTAGTCAGGACTGACACAGGAAAAGATATTGTTTAAAGCTAACAATTGCTGTCAACTATCAGCTGCAAGACTATTTTAAGATTTAAACTCACAAGATACGCATGCATCTACAATGAAAAAATCTCATTATCCTCCTGCTGCGATCTCAGCCCCAATCCTCCTGTCCGTAATCCTCACTGTATAACTTTCTGCAAAAAGGCAGTGTTGATTCTGCTAAGGACCTTTGGAGTGCAATGAAGGAGTAATAGCAGCAGCTGTTGATTTTGGCTAAAAGAGCACATAGTAATTAAGCGCTAACGAACGCAATCTTAAAGCATTTTACTGTTCAACTTGGGATCTATGCAATGAAAATAAGACAGTACGCATTCTTCACCAGCATATGCACTCAGGCAGGGGGGTAGTAGAGCTTTCTTTATAAGTGAGAAAGTATAAAATGGAAATCCAGATATGGCTACACACTAAGCAGGAAGAAAAATATTTACAAATAAATAAACGTGCAGAAATAAACATATACTTGCATGCGTACATATCTACATCTGTATATATCTATCTGTAATGCCCAGATACAAGCTTTCCTAACTGTCCCAACGAGTTTTTCCAAAAAGAGCACATTTGGGCTCTGTTTTACCTACTAGCTCAGTACTTTTCTGTCAGCACCTGTTCTGGAATCAGTGCAGTTTCATATTGCTGAAGTGGCCTGTGTCTACAAACTAGATCTACCACATCAGAGGCTTTAATCAAATATGACAGAAGTTTAAAAAATGTTCCTGAATACAAAATGCAGTTAGCTTTTCAATTATTTTTTCTTTCTTTTCAAGTTATTTCAATTCTTTCTCCCAGTTCATATTCTGCTAGTATTAGGAGACAACTTTAATTGCTATGAAATTCCTGAGACATATATACCCTTAGCAGTCAAAACTTCTGTTGTCCTGAACCTGGGCAATTTGTGGCAGAGACAGCATCTTTGGGCTTTGCATCCGAATCATTAAAAAAATAACCCAGCTATGACATTTCTCTGTCTTAGAACTTTTCACATCAAACCACAAGAAGAGCTTCTGCTGGTGGCTGAACAAACATAACAGGAACACAAATCAAAAATAAGTGCCCAGGGACACGCAAAGAGCTTTTGAGAAAAGTACGGTGCTTTGCCTGGAAGAGATAGTCTTCTCACATCAGATGATCATAAATAAGAAGGGTAAAGAAAACAGAGGAGAAAACAGACTTGGGTTACTCAACAGGGGGAAGATTTTTTGTGGTTTTTCTTTTTTTTTTTAACAAGCTTACACATATAATAGCCATAGTTAACACAGAATAAAAAAAACATAACTGGTTTAATAAGTATTTGAGGGAAACCAGAGACAGGCAGATACATGTTAAAAGATTATTCTAGATCAAGATGCAGCACAGGAGGGACTGGCAAGAGCAGGGGTTTAAAATAAATACACAATGCTGCCCAGAGCTTTCGCAGGAGATCATATTATAATTAAGTGTTGACACTGCTGATGGAAGTCAAGCTGGCATATTCAAAGCGACTTTTATGTCCATCTTTTCATTAGGCTCCCAGAAACCAGCATATCTGAGCAACTGAGCCTCTAATGCATTATAGCATGAAATCGAGTTGGGAAAATTCTAGGGTATCTGTTTAAAAAATTATGGTCCAAGATGCAAACTAAATAACATCTCCAAGACTGAAAAGGCACATCAGAGAAACGAAGAGAGGTTTTCACCGTTTCAAGAAGTATAGCAGCAAGATGATGACAGTCTTAACACATAAAGTGGAGTAAGATGGCCTGCTCGTTTATGGAGAGGATGGAAAAGTCATGGTAACACGAAAATAAGATTGCATGATCCTTGTCGTCACTCTTGACCCAAGTACAACTTGTTTCTATCTTGTAGCTACCTGCCTATAATTTCTCCTCTGCATGGCAGAAAGGAGAAGGATGGAGGGAGTTCCCAAAGGAGGAGATAATGCAAGCAGTGAAATAAATGCAACGGGTTGTGAAAAAAAGAGAGTGGCCATAGTTGGCAAGGCTGAAGGAGAGGCAGATGGTCACATGGTAAAACTAAAAAGGTAGAGTGGGACTGAATTGCCTAAGTTTTGAAAGCCCAAATTCAAAATAAATAAATTTTAAAAATACTCTGAATGCCATAAGGAGAAAGGCTCAAGGGAAAACGGAGCTAAGAAGGCCTGAAATACCCAAGGTCATTAATTCAGTAGCTGTTTTGACTACAGAGATTATTGGCTGACACTGAAGAGGAAAAGTGCAATGACAGGTACCAAGGTCAGAGATCACCAAAGTTACAGAGAGATCAAAATTTGGACAACAGCGTTGGCAGTGTGGACACAGAGGAAAAGTTGGGTCTCGGAAGCGTTATGCAGGAAGAAACAATACAAAGTTTAGACAAGAGCCGGTTGCAAGTCAAAAAAAAGGTCAACTGGAATGCAAAGCCAAGAACACGAACTCAAGCAACAGGAACCAAGAGGAGGGACAGGGTGGAGAAGATCAGTAGCACTGACGTGGACATGCTAAGGACTAGGGTAAAAAAAAAAGCTGCAGAAGAAATTGCTCAGAGAGGCAACCATGCCGCAAAACTACACTGCTGCCGTTCGACGCGGGGAAGCAGGGCGGCTTCTGAGCTGAAGCCCCTGGCTCCAGCACTGTGGTAAGCCATGGCAGTACCTCTTTTAGAGTCATGGTACTCTTTCCTTTGGGTAGAACGGACAGGAAAATAGAGAGAGAGGACAAGCAAGGCTATCAGCACGCAGCGTAGGTTGTAGCCATGGGGAGTGACGGGTGAGACACAAACCCAAAATTAGGTATTATGGCTGGCCAAGTTGAACAATTCAAGTTTGTTCAGGTGCAGAGAATGCTACTTAGGGGCAATAACCCAGCAAGCACCAAAGTTACCAGTAACTCAAGGCTGACTGACGACGTCTAGAAACGCATAAGGACAGGTAAAGCTGTCTTTCTTTTTTAAGCAAGGAAAGAGACAAATATGGAACTAAGTCCTCAAGATAGCAGTTTAAAGTCATGTTTGGAGACAGGAACCAAAATTCTACCAAGCAGGACAGTTACAGCGCCCAATCCACTGCTTGAAAATACCAATGGTATTCAAAGCACCACAACACATCCTAAGCATCCAAGCTAACTTTGGAATACCTCTGCTTTAACTCACCCTCCTTGCCAGTTCAGTGACAAGACAATAACTGCACCACGGCACAGCATCAGGAGGGAGGTATGGCAATTCCATCCTCCAAGCAAAAGACTGGAAATCTCAGATGTCTCCTCCCGCTTCCCAGGTGGCACAAGAGCACCCATCCCACCTCCAGCTCCCAGAACCACTACTGCCAGGGATTCTCTCCTATCCCCACCTCCTCACAAATGACCCTGATCCTTCCCCTTTGCTGTGCTGATGGTGCAACAGCAGGCATTGTACCTAAGAGAAAGTTTAGCACTAAAGAGGGAAAAGCTATCAAACACTTCTGTAAGAGGAGGAAGCAACTGCAAAGAACAAATACTCTTGCTAGAATGCAAACCTGCAATCACTGCCTCTGGCTGCTCAGCCCCTTTCTTTCTGTGCATTAGGCAGACGATTGCACAACAGTCTTAAAAACAGTTGCACTGCAAAGGAGACAGCACATGCAGCACAAGGCACGCACTGCAGGGGGACTGGGCTTATTTCTTAATGCAGCATCTCACAGTCAAAGGGGTTTTTATCAGCCCTCATTACAAAGGGACAGTTTAGATGCACGCCTGTATCCCTGCAGCAGCCAGGCAATGCAGACACGTCAGATCAGAAGTAGGTCCCCTAAGGGATTTTCCTGAGGTTCTTCTTACACAGGTCAGGTCTGCGATATCAAACACTCCTAACCAAGACATGCATACTCTTCTACTTTCACCCAACAGTCAAATTGTCACTGCCTTCTGATCAACAGGGGAGAAAAAAAATAAAAAAGACAAACTGTAAAGTTGAGCATGTATGTACAGTTCTTGCAATTCAAATTCTTTGAACTGAAACCAACTCTAGATGGAACCTGAGCAGCCACCACTGCTGTCCCTGCACACCACACAAGTCAACGGACCACCTGTGGGGCCTGGACCTTAGAAAACCTTGAACATTTTATTCACCCCAGTGCCATTGAGCCATCCCTTCCCAGTTAGCAAGAAGAGAGACACGGGCTCACCTATCACTCGGTGATTGAAGTAATCTGGCAGCATTCGCTCGCACACAGCAACCAGCAGCCAAAAGGCTTCTTCCTCTTTGGCATACAACAGCAGCACGGAGGTCAAAATATTCATAGACTTACAAGGGCAAAGAAGAAAATGAGCTTTGTTAGTGACAGCAAATCCTACTGACAAAAGCTAAACTGTGGCTATTTTTAAAGAAAGCAAAGTAGGTTAACATGATGCAAACAACTAAAAAAAGAAACAAATAGACAGCAAATATCTAGTTGCAACCCCAAGGCATAACAAGTTTTTCAAGCTCATGCATGCTGCTTTTCATAAAAGCAATAGGAAACAATGGAGAAAAGCACAGTACTGGACATGCCCAGATACAAGGCAGGCAACAGAGAGTGCGAGATACTTTGGGGCCGCTTTTTCCTGCTTCGTGTATCCAGGTCTGATGTTAAATCATTTAATATTAGAAATTATGGATTTTTTGTAATCTGAAGGACGTAATTTATCAAAACCACTGCTAAAAATACTCCCGAGAGCAGAAAGGGGGGGAAAAAAGCAGCCAAGAGTTTTTCACCTGGCAGTATCCTATTTTGGGGTTCCTGTGCGCGTATGCCGTGAGCACCCTTCTCAGGGCGGCTATCCCCGTCTCACTCTGGAAGGCGGGGTGCTCGGGCAGCGAGCGGTGGAGGTCGCGTTCGATCTCCTCCGTTGCCATACAGCACTTGCCCATGGATGCCTCCACCAAATGTACGTAGTAACCGGGATGCGCGGCGAGATCTGTCACGGCATCTGGAGGCAGCAGGAAGAGAAGAGCAAGAGGAAGATGCGCGCAGGTTAGGACGATGCTAGGCTCACAGTCGTGGGTACCACCACTCGAAAGGATGTAAGCAAGATGGTTTTTCCCAAAGTCCATGAATTTAGTGAAATCTCCAGACCTAAAAGAAATGAAGTCCTAGCAGAATACGTGTCTCGACAACAAAACAGGTATCATCAAAGCTTATACGATACAACGTCACTCAAACCTTAATATTGACATGGAGCAGAAAGAAATGGGAGAAATGTACTCCATGCTGTTCACACCTTCCAAGGAGGAAAAACTCCACATTGAAAGAATACTGTTTAACAAATGTTTGAAGATGTCACATACTGGATTGAGGATTAATCTTGAGATCATACTGTAGGCACATTCTGGCTCTGCCAGATCTGTGGATGAAACGACCTGATTTTTCCATCTCCAGTTTCTGTTAGCCCTGCCAACATTCAACAAGAAGCAGGAGCAGGACTGCTGACTTTTAAGATGTCATTATTTTGCAATAACTTGATTTGTCTAAGGCTAAATCAATATTTATGCTGCAATCTAATTGTTGCTTGAAGAGGAACATCATTTTATGAAAGCATGATGTTAATTTTAAATTACACAGATGAAGATGTTATTTCAATTCTTCTGCACGTCATGTTATCCTGAGATAAAATTTTTACAGATACTTCCTTGCACTTATTAGCTCAGCTCAGATCATCTTTCTTTTGTAACCAGTAACATAAGCTCCACAGAAATTACATTTAATCACCCTTGGGAGGTTTCTTGCCTAAATGTTTTGCCATGTTCAGAATCAGATGATGCCTACAGCCAACATTTCTAAGCGTGCCCACCTGAGAAGAGCAGCCAGAGTTTGCCTCTTAAGGATTCAGGGATTCCCATAGCAACAAGTTTTCTGATCTTCTCGGTCCGAAACATACACACGGTTCTGCCATATTCTACAAAATGGTCATTCCACAGGCTCTCTTTGATTTGCTCCCTAGACTGGGAATACGAAGATGTATTTAAAAAAGAACAAAACATGTGTATGTGAGAACTGGTAAAGAGAAACTTTTTACATACTAGAAATTCTGCAAGGGAAACGGGAAGTCTGCTCTAAGCACTACGACTTTGCCCATTTTGCATATGTAAGTCACCACACAGGGAGAAAGATTATAAACATTCAACAGAAAGAAATCAAGCAGAGGGAGAAGAAAAAACTCCAAGCAAACAGAAAAATTCTTATCCTGTATTTAATTTCTCTAGCCAATATAGAGTTCATTTTACTAAAAATTACTGTTTGAATGCCACCCCAGGTTTTTAAAGAGAGAAAACAAAACAAAAACCAAAACTCCTACAATTTACCCTAAATGTTACTTACCTTTCCAAAATCAAGGCCTGCCATTTCTGACTGATGAAAGTCTGACCTTAGTGCTTCTGCATTGAGCAAATAATTGCTCTCCTTTCCACATTCGAGTCTCTCCTTGCCTTGTGAAGCCTCTGTTGCCAGATGCATGGGCTCACCATCTGTGAGCACACTTGTGGGTCCAAATGCAGGACTGTTCTGCAATGCAGAATCAAAGCAGTAACAACTGAGAAAAGGCTGAGAACTACGTCTTCAACTGTCTTCACGATAGAGCAGGAGGAGCCTTTGTCTTCTGCATCAAAACCTTTCGTTTAATATATTCATGAAGGACACACAGTGGAAGCGAGTGCACTCTCAGCAAGTTTGCAGATGACACCAAGCTGAGTGGTGAGGTCGACAAGCCAGAGGGATGGGATCTCCTCCAGAGGGACGGGATGTCCTCCAGAGGGACCTGGACAAGCCGGAGAAGTGGGTCCATGGGAACCTCATGAGGTTCAACAATGCCAAATGCAAGGTCCTGCAGCTGGGTCGGGACAATCTGCATTCTCAATACAGGCTGGGGAATGATGTGATAAAGAGCAGCCCCATAGAAAAGGACTGAGGGGTACTGGTGGATGAAAAGCTGTATATGAGCCAATGATGCACATTCGTAGCCCAGAAGGCCAATTGCATCCTGGGCTGCATCAAAAGCAGTGTGGCCAGCAGGTTGAGAGAGGTGATTCTGCCCCTCTGCTCTGCTCTGGTGAGACCTTACCTGGAGTGCTGTGTCCAGCTCTGGGGCCCTCAACACAAGAAGGATGTGGACCTGTTGGAGCAGGTCCAGAGGAGGCCACAAAAATGATCAGAGAGATGAAGCACCTCTTCTGCGAGGACAGGCTGAGAGAGTTGAGGCTGTTCAGCCTGGAGAAGACAAGGCTCCAGGGAGACCTTACTACAGCCTTTCAATATTTAAAGAGAACTTTTAAGAAAGATGGAACCAATCTTTTCAGCAAAGCCTGTTGTGACAGGACAAGAGGAAATAATTTTAAACTAAAGAGGCTAGATTTAGACTAGACATTAGGAAGAAATTCTTCACCATGAGGATGGTGAAACACTGCCACAGGTTGCCCACAGAGGGGATGGAGGCTTCATCCCTGGAGACATTCAAGGTCAGGCTTGATGGGACTCTCAGCAACCTGATCTGGTTAAAGATGTCCCTGCTCCCTGCAGGGGTGTTGGACTAGATGATCTCTAAAGGTCCCTTCCAATCCAACACATTCTGTGATTCCGTGATGATCTTGGGACTGTTGCCATTTGTCTTTCAGCTGGCACATCCAAGAGTCTGGCTCCATCTTCTCTGCAACTTCCCGTTAGCTGGTGGAAGACAGGCTGAACAAGCCCTGTTTCCTCAGCCTCTCTCACAGAGCATGTGCTTTAGCCCCTGACCACCTTGTAGCCCTCCACTAGACTTACTCGAATTGGTCAATACTTTTCTTGTGTGGTGGGGTAGAGACAAAACTGGACACAGTTCTCCTGATAGCTTCAGAAGTGCTGAATAAAAGGGAACAGTAACATCCCTTGACCTGCTGGTTACCATCCTGCTATAGTATAACTCCATATGCTATTGGCCCTCTTCACTGTAAGAGCACACTCATAAGCTCAACCCGTCGTCTACCATGACCACCCTGCTTTTTCCACACGGCTGCTCTCCAGCCAGCCCTGAGCCCCTCCCATTTCATGGCGTTACTCTGGCAGGCTTCGCATTTGCTTTTGTTGAACTTCATGAGGTGCCTATCAGCTCATTCCTCCAGATCACTGAGGTCTCCAAGAAGGGCAGCCCCATCATATTCACTGCCCCTCATCACGTGTCCATCCCAACCATGCTGCCGGTGCTCTCCATCCCATCAGGCAGGTCTTTACAGAAGGCATCAAGAAAGCACTGGCGCAAGATCAACCCCCTGAGGAAGGCAGGACCAACGGATAAACAAGTTGAATTCATAACCCAAAAAACAAACCCCAGAAGTTCAGTACCTGGTTCTTATCTTGCAAGTTGTTACAGTGCACTGGGTTGCTGGAGTTCACTTCTTTTAGCCTCTGGAGCAGGTTCTCCACCAAAGTATCCCGGTCCCTCAGCTCAATGAACTGAAAGGCCATCTTGCTCCTTATGCTAACAATGATGGGATTAGGGAGAAGGCTTGTGTCCTCCATCTTCTCTATGCTGATGACCTTTTCCAGAAACATTACAGAAAACACATTATGCACCACAGCCACAGAAACATCTTCGAATATTCTACATGTACCAAGATGTACAAACACAGCATTCAACATGCACGTATGCTTTAAACAGGATTTCTTTCATTACTTTGCGGCCCACTTCTGCAAAGTGCACTGAGGGGATACATAAGAAAGGGGAGTATGATTAAAACAAGATTTAGAAAAGGATCAAAAGGATGAAATTTTAGGGGATGGAGGAGGAATTTATTTTCACACTTTTGAAGATGTGGAAAACAGTTGTTTTGTTGTGTCTGATTAAGTAACACTGTTCTCTCACTGTTTTCTATTTCTGTAACAGTGGAAGGTAAGTTGCTACAGTGAGGGTATGATTTGGATGTTACTCTGTTATTAGTCAGGATGAATGGAAAGCTTTAATTAAGAGATGATAACAGCCTTGTATCCACAGCAGATCAGGCAGGTGTTTGCTGACAGCTTTCTTCTCTTCTACTCCCACCATCTTCCCATGCTCTCTCCCTCCATTTAAGTAAGTCTCTGATTTCATGGAAATTTAGCAGCTCGTCACTGCATCCAGAACATCCCCTTCTTCTCTGTCTGCCCTTCTACAGCTGCACGAAGTGCCCACACGCTTTCCAGAGTTTTTCTATGGAGGGAGAGCTTCAACACTTCTAAGTGTTGATCCCTGGCAAGGACGTCTTTGTCCTGTGAGAATGGATCCAAGCTGAAATCTCCATCAACCTGGACTTATGTGTTTGTGGAGCTCGGTGGGGAGCCCAGTCCAAGTTTTGGACCGAGCTTTTGCAGAGCTCTGCCCTGCTGCGTTACCTGTCCATATCTCACTTTGAGGATCATGTTGAATCACCCGTATTTTTAGGAACTCGTGCCCTAGTGAGTCCCAGAACAAGCTTTGCAACAGTCCCATAGGCATGATACATGCAAGCATCCAACTCTTTTTCATCACACGTCAAGTGACAGTGGATGCTTACGGCAGAAAAAGGCAGATAAGGACCCAAAATTAAACAAACAAACAAGTCTACCTCTCTAAGTGGGATGATAACATTGCAGCAGCCATTTTCTTTGCTGGCAAAACAGATATAACTGTCTGAAGTATACATCCTTCCCGCTGTGTGACAGCGACTAAACGGCGTCCAGAGAGAACAGTCTACAACTTCATGCAGCTTCTCCTTCCTGGGCAATCTGAAGAAGGCCCGAAAGAATTCATTCTGTGCTCTGGCTTCAAGATCCCTTAAGAGAAAGCAGTTAAGAGTGAATCACAAGACCCTAAAAGCCAAGATGACCAGCACAAGGCTCACTTTTCTTGTGAGCCTCAACTTAGAGCGAGGGATACGGAATTAAAGCACCGTGCACTGCAATCTTCACTGCCTATGTGAAGAGATCAATGAAAGATCAACTTTGAAACACACAAAAAGAATCACTACCAATACTTGCTTAACAATAAGGCCAAAAGCAACTACTGGAGTGACTAGGAAAGGGCACTAACTCAAATCAGCCAGTTTGCTGTTTGTTTGGTTTTTTTCAATTATTATTTAACCATGCATTTTCTATGGTTGCTGTATGACCTTCTAGACTCAAAGAGTTACAGATTTCAGTGCCCAGGAGATAACTAGATCTTTCATCTGATGAACATACATTGAGCAATGGAGATTAGCTTTACATTCCTTGTTTCCCTTCCCAGTAGCATTACCAACATCACCCCAGGGATTTGCACCTGCACCCAGAAGTAATGCAGTTGCTCATTGAGTACTTCCAAAGCAGTCAGTAACAGAAGATTTAATGATGGTGGCATTACAAAATGCAGAACAGTCTCAAGCCATTTAGACTCAGCTGGGAATAACAGCACCAGCTACAACCAGTTTGGACTTGGCTTCCTTCCAGTCGCCCATCCACATTCATATGGAGAGAAAAAGTTTAAATAAATGAAGCGTTCATTACTGAGCTACGGTTACACAGACCTGACTTTGGGGATTATTTCTTTCTCCTCTGTTTTTAATGAAGAAGTCTGCAGTAATTTAGAGCTATGCATAAACAGGGCCATGCCTGTTAGCTCACCAACAGCAGCTCCTGAAATATTAGGGCTTAAATTCTATCTTTTTCTTTACTACAAGTAAATTTTTCCAAACATGATTCACCTAAGGGAGGGGAAAAAAAAAAAAAGAGCTTGACTTTGTTCCATTGAAAGAATTTAAAGCGTGGGCTGAAGCATAACAGGGAGTGGTACCTTGGTGCTGTAAATCCCCTTTCTGCTCCTTCCTTCACCCTCCTCTTCTGCAGACACTTTCCCCTACCCCAGCCCTCTTATTTAAAAATATGTTGAGACAGACGAAGCCTCTGCTTCTCTAAGTAAATCAACTGTTTATTTTTGGGTTTTTTCTTTCATTTCAGCTTAATCCATACAGAAAACAAAAGCCATGTGAAACAGGGAGGAAGACAACTCAGAACAAACTGAGACCTGAGAAGGGAGGATCTGTATCTGGGACCAACAGAAAAGACAGAACGCGCTCGATGAGTGTTTGGCTGCTGTTTCCTTCTCAAGCATTATCTTCCTTAATAGTATTATCCAAGGAAAACAGACAAATAGTCTCCTGTTTTTCACAAAGAACAAAGAGAAACCCTTTATGTGAAGGAAGACAAAAAGGTTGCTCCCGAGTTAAAATTCCACAGTGAGAGCAACTCTGATAAGTGCCCGCAGCAATCTGCTATTGTGACAAAGCTGGATCAGGATATGTCTCCTAGTTAACTCACCAGTAAAATATTTTCCATTTCTGCACAGCACAGATGAACGCTGCTGATAGCATCTGCAGTCAGGTCTGGGTAAAGCTGGGCTCTCCCGCTATTGTGCTGAGAGGGTAAGACTCTCCTTGGATCTACTCAGCTGTTAAAATTTCTACACCGTTAAGTGGAAAGAGGCATTATACAGAAGAGTGGGACCTCTGATGAGGAAGAAATTGTCTTTTATTTAAGAGCTGACTGTTTCTAATACTCCAAAATGTGCAGTTCCTGCGTTTTCAGGATTTTGCTGCATCTCTAGGAGGTGCAGGCTCCAGGTGTGGGGCCTTTCAAACAAGAAGCCACAGGTTTTTAAGCTGAAGAATGACATTTCCTGCATCCAAACTAAGTAAATTCACCAAGCACTGCGTCCAGCCCCCTTGCCCCGTGCTGGGGGAAGGCTGCCAACCCCAACATCCCTGAACTGCCTGTCCTCCGGTGACTCACAACAGAGTCATCGCAGAGACTGCACCGAAGCCAGGGCTGCCCTCGAGACAAGTGCCAAGAGAGGGGCGAGTCCACTGGCAGGAGGGATGCCGGAAAGAAAAATGGTAGCACGGGGATAAAATGCTGTCAGCACCTACTGCTGTGGGCTCAAATACGAGGTTTTATTAGAAAGTGGCACATCATGTAAATATTCCCCATTAGGCAGGCATATTCTACGGTTTAAAGGAATTGCTTCCCTTCGCAAATAACAGCCAAACAAAATTAGAGCTGGTTAAAAAAAAAACACCACCAAACCAACCCTGTAACTCCAAAAAACCCACAAATGAAATTAGCTCCTAAAACAAGACTGACAATTCTTTAAATATGACACAGCCAAGATGTAGCAGCTGGCCCACGTCACCCGGTCCCACAGCTTCCATTCTGAGTTTCACAATACCTGTGAAATGCTGAGCAGAAACAAAACCTTTCTACCTGCAGCTCAATCGGTTTGAAATTTTCCTCTCTAACTTAACAATTTCCATGGTGATTGGGTTTTTAAGCAAATGTACTGTACTGAACTGTACCTAAGGAAAAAAACGGAATGCTGTCATTACATAGAAATAATGTTTATCAACTGTTCACACATGCATCGGAACAAAAGGTGCGAAGATGCAACTGCCTTGTTCCCTACTTTTCAAAAAACTCAGCAATTCTTCCCACATGCAGCTCCCAACTTGCACATTACGGGATCCTGGACTGCCTCCAACCCCAGCACTTCAAAGTGAATAGCAAGTCTGAACTGCAATAACTCCTTGTGCATGACCCCTCCGTTACCTCCCAAGAGTTTTAAATTAAAGGAAATAACACACAAGGCTAACAAAATGCCTAAAAGTATCAGGACGCTTAAAATTATGTCCTCACTGTCAAATGCTTTTCTCGGCTTTAAATCTAACAGAAGTCAACTTGGCAAGGTTTTAGCTCTGCTGAGTCACTTGCTGCCTATCTAAAACCTGAACAGACTGGCTGGTCTCTTGCTTTTAGAGACCAATCACTAGACTTTTTGCTATTCAGACTCCAGAAATTTACAGATTTTGGAAACAAAATATTAAATTATATACATCTTGTTTATTCCAGGATCTGCTCAATTCACATGGCAAGAAAGGCTGCTTGTAAGTGAGGCAGCAGAATTCATCTGAGAAGAGTCAACATGGACTCATCAGGGCACATGGAAACTGAACATCATTCCCTTACGTAACAGGAATCCTGGACTTGCAGATGGAGCAAATGCAATGGATGTTTTATCCAGAATTTACGAAAGTCTTAATATATCCGCACAGGGAACTAATAAAACAGGACTGAAGTGAAAAACTGTTGTACCAAGCCAGCTGAAAAAGAGTACCCCAAAAAGTAGCTCTCAAAGGCTCCGTGGGAAATTGGAAGGCTGCATTGAGAGGACCTCCTTGGGGGTCAGTCAGACTAGCTTCTACCAATCTGCATGATGGATCAAGAGACTGGTGTTATTCAACTTACATGTGACATGAAGCTCATAGAGGCTAATGAGCAGAAGAACAGGATCAGATTCAGATTGATACTCATAGATTTCAGGGATGTGTGGACAAAAAGCATTACAAATATTTTCAGAGGTCAACACCACCAGCAGCTGCGCAGCAAAAAGGAAAGACCTACAGGTTACATGATCGCAAGTTGAACATGAGCCAACAGCTTCATTCGTGCTCAGAGGAGGAAGAGGAGCACCATGCTGGGCTGAAGAAGTGCGTGACCACCGAGATGCAGCACAGCAGTCCCAGAGTTGCTGCAGAGATGGTTGTGCTGCTCCTGTTCTGGTCAGCACCAGTGAGGTGTTGGGCGAAATCCTGTGTCCGTCCACCCCACATCTGCAGCCACATGGCATAAGAGACGAATGTTCAGAGAAAAACGACCAGAAGGCCTAAAACCAAGGTCGTTAAGAAAAACCTGGCTGAAATACAGCAGTGCAGTTTAAAGGAGAAAAGAGGAAGGAGATGCAAAACAAGTACATTAACGGTTTCTCTAAAGAAGAAGAGAACATAGAATCATAGAATGTGTTGGGGCTGGAAGGTCATCTAGTCCAACCCCCTCGCAGTGAGCAGGGACACCTTTAACTAGATCAGGTTGCTCAAAGCCCCATCAAGCCTGACCTTGAGTGTCTCCAGGGATGGAGCCTCCACCACCTCTCTGGGCAACCTGTGGCAGTGTTTTACCACCCTCATAGTAAAGAACTTCTTCCTAATGTCTAAACCTACATTGTTCTAGTTTAAAACCACTGCCCCTCATCCTATCGCTACACACCCTTGTGAACAGTCCTCCTCAGCTTTCCTGTAGCCCCCTTCAGGTACTGGAAGGCTGCTATAAGGTCTCCCAGAGTCTTCTCTTCTCCAGGCTGAACAAAACTAACTCTCTCAGCCTGTCCTCACAGAAGAGGTGCTTCATCTCTCTGATCATTTTTGTGGCCTCCTCTGGAGGAGGTCCACATCCTTCTTGTGTTGAGGGCCCCAGAGCTGGACACAGTACTCCAGGTGAGGTCTCACCAGAGCAGAGCAGAGGGGCAGAATCACCTCTCAACCTGCTGGCCACGCTGCTTTTGATGTAGCCGAGGATGCGATTGGCCTTCTGGGCTGTGAGCGGGCATCATTGGCTCATGTCCAGCTTTTCATGTATCAATATCCCCGAGTTCTTTTCCTCAGGGTTGTTCTCTATCACATCATCTCCCAAGCTGTACTGAGAATGCGGATTGTCTTGACCCAGGTGCAGGACCTTGCATTTGGCCTTGCTGAACCTCATGAGGTTCCCATGGACCCATCTCTCTGGCTTGTCTGGTTCACTTTGGAGGAGATCCCATTCCTCTGGCATGTCGACCTCACCACTCAGCTTGGTGTCATCTGCAAACTTGCTTATCTCTCCTATAATACTTGGTAGGACAAGAAGTAATAGACTCAGAAAGCTGCACAAAAGATTCAAGTTAGACTTCAGGAAGACTTTTCAATGATAAGACAGCGAAGTAGCAGTATGGATCTTGGTATTTCCATTACTGGAAAACCTTAACCCCAGGTTAGGCAATCATCTGCCATGAGTCACACACAGAGATAATTCCAATCCTGCCTTCTGTCAGGCAGAGGCAATAAAAGGAGTTTTTTTCTCATCACATCCTCCTTGTTGCTTAAGGTTTAAAGTGTTCTTGGGATTCCCTCTCTGAGGAAATTAATACAGAGTGAAGTGACATTTACAACTCATGATACTTCAGTTTCCATCAGCTTAGATCAGTGTTAAAAAACCTTTGTTTTCATATGAAGCAAAGCCATCCTCATTGGTAATTCACAGTTAGACATGAAGAAAAGAAACTGAGGTGCTTAGAGCCTGAAGAAACATATCATACTTTGAAATCCTTGCTGATAGCAGCACTACAGCTTTTAAAGTGCACTTTCTGCTCTGGCCAATTTCCTCGCATTTGAGGAATGCAATGGATATTCTTGCATCCTGAAAGAGAAGGAAAAAAAAGTGCAAGAACTCGGTATCAGATTTTAGCAACCTTCCTACAAAAAAAAATAAAAAAACAGTTACCTTATGTTCGAGTAGAATTGTATGGCATATAAATATATCTGCAGGAAATTGCAGATTTACTTTGCCTTTTACGGCAATTAACTTAATTGCCATTAATCCTTTTGTAATCCATTGTTCCAAGCCTTATCATCTCTGCTATGAGGACAGGCTGCGGGAGCTGGGATTGTTCAGCCTGGAAAAGAGAAGACTTCGGGGGGACCTAATAGCTGCCTTCCAATACCTGAAGGGAACCTACAGGAAGGCTGGAGAGGGACTTTTTGCAAGAGCATCCACTGATAGAACAAGAGGAAACGGGTTTAAGTTGAAGGAGAATTGATTTAGATTAGAATTGATTTAGAAATTCTTCAGTACGAGGGTGACAAGACTTTGGAATGAATTGCCCAGAGACGTTGTGGCTGCCCCCTCCCTGAAGGTGTTCAAGGCCAAGTTGGACGGAGCCTTGAGTAGCCTGATCTAGTTGAGAGGCGTCCCTGCCCATGACAGGGAGGTTGGACTAGACGATCTCTAAAGTCCCTTCCAGCCTAGGCCATTCTATGATTCTATGATCTCATTAAGCAGCGCAAAAACTTGTATACTAACTTGTCTGACTCTGGCCAGGATATAATTTGTGTCATAGACTGGGCTTCACCCCACAGCCTCTCTGAGTCCCATCCCTCCACTGCTCAGCAGGATGACCCCTGGAGCCTCAGGAACAGCAGCAAAGGCTTCTGGTTTTCAGAATGTAGAATATACAGACCATGACAGCATTAAAAATGCATTTTTTAAAAATAAAGGTATTGAGGCAAGCCTCGTACAGAAGAAAGCCTAAAACAACAAAAGCAATTTACAGCAACTTTGTTAATTTGACACAGCTGGAATAGTTCTAAGGACACGTGGATTATTGCTTTTGTTTTGATAGACTACTATTTGCTTCCGAATCATACGCAAGAATTAATAAAGACAATTATTCGGGGGAAAATGTGAAGAGGAAAATAGTTCTTTTTGTAGTACTACAATAGCTTCAGGAAAAAAAACAGCAACAGAATCTTTACACACCAAAAGAAGTTCAAACCCCCCAAAACATGTCAGCATTAAAAACCAGTTTATCCACTATTCAAACTACAGTCTTGCTTAATCAGTTACATCAAAGCAGTTGCTAAAGTGTGACAAAGGGCACCAGAAACAGCTACTTATCCAACTACTACCTAATTCGTGCAGAAGAAATGAGATTTTGGCATATTCCATGTTTCCATGTTCCCTTTTCTGCCATCTCAAGTTACAGCACATCAGCACATGTTAGATGTGCTCTGTGTCACATGTCCTCTGGATTTACTTTCCCTGCTTGGTGCATCTAACTTTTCAGTCCAAAAATGGGAGGAGGATAGAATAGCAAAGGGTGGGCTTAGATAAAACTTAGCACTTATGGCCACATCCTACATTAGTTAAAGCACATATCTGACTTTTGGGGGGCCAGAAACCTAAAATGTTAACAATATCCAGTTACACATGCATTCTGAAAACAATGGTAGCTCTTCTCTTTAAAGGAAGCCTGAGTATGAGGAAAAAAGCTGCAAAGGTGGCTGTTGACCACAATATCACCTCAGATGAACTCCTCGACACCAGGGATGAAATCCTGGTGTCAGCAACTTTCCTCATTGTGTGTACTTATGAAACTGCAAAGAAAGTGTGCTCTATTGTTTTAAACTCCCCTACAAAAGTTTGCAGAAGTGTTTAGCCAACACGTATACCCAACATCACTGCAAAAATGTCCCTCAGAAACAATAAAACTGCTACTGGATGTGTCTCTAGTTTTTGGGAATGATCCCACATATTCCTTAAGTTTTAGCCAGGAAGCAACACCTGGGTCATTCCCTTCACACCTCTGGCTTCACACCTCTGGCAGTGGAAGAAGGAATAGGAAAAGGCATGATTCGTGAGGGGATAAGCACCGCACTCACATCCCATTCAGAAAAGAAGTACTTTAAACCAGTACCTTAATCCTGATGCCTCAGGCAAATCCCAGCTTGAGCTATTCCATCCTGCCCACCTACAGTTCCTCCAGGCAGTTTCCCTTCCCCTTTCCCACAGCAGAAAATAAAACACAGACTCACGTGCTGTGCTGCTGGCAGAGAAATAGTTACCAATGTTCTCACCGAGAGCCCAATGCATTTCTGTAGTGGGAGAGGAATGCAGAGATGCATTTCGGTGACACAGAGGATAGAGCTGACAATAATTGCCTGTGGGTTTTTTAAGTCCTATTTTGCTAAGTTCGCTGTGGCCATCACATTAGTGAGCAATTCTACGCTTCAGATATGACCAAAAGAAATAATTCTATAGAATTGATGGCATAGGGAAAGCCTACGCACTGCCAAATTATATTAAAAAATAATAATGTTGCTCCTCAGGGAAGATGGAAAATATTCCTTGCTGCAATCTACCCTTCTATGAGGAATGGTACTTTTAAAACAAACGAGCAAAAACCAAAGTGATGTTTAAGGAAAGAATATAAATTGGAAAGTGTTATCTTGCACAGAAGTTAAAATGCAACTTTTGGACACACCATAATATCTTATAAAATATCTTTTGCACTCAATCAAGCAAACCTTTGAAATCCTACCCAGCTAACATGAAGCCCACCACCGAACCTCCGCTCGCACAACAATTTAGCTTTTTACCTCTTGGTAATCTGAGTAGGATCCTGCAGGCCTGGATCCAGTTCAAAGATCTCATTATCCAGTAGCCTTCGGAGCGTCACATCTGCCAGTTGTTCCATGATCCTGAAAGCTTCGGCGATATTGAGGAACGTGGAGAAGTCGCGCTCTTTGTTCGGAGTGGTGACACGGACCGTGTCTGTCATGAAGACATTGGAGGTTCTTTCCAGCTTCTGGACCTCAACCCAGGGAATGATAAGTTTCACTGCCACCGGAGAAAAGAGCAAAAGCGGGTGGGAAAATCTGCTTGCATTTTTCAGGTTCAGGAAATAAGAAAAATCAGAGTGAAATGCAAACAACCAAAGAGGAGAGAGAAGCCACTTTTACAGACAAAGACAAGGCAAAAGCTGAAATGCCTGTTATTACTCTGCATTCGTTCTCTCCCACTCCAAAAGACTGTCTGTCTCTGGAATCTCTCCCTCAAAATTTTACCTATTTTCATACGAAGTGCTGGACTGGGGAGTTCTGCCTTCGCAGAACACCAGCCGTAAGCTCTGCTCCTAACTCCCTTACAAATCATTTCTGTAGCCTGCTGCATTACTACCAGAAGAAACAGTTCATTTCAAGAGTACAAAGATAATAGGGATTGTAATCCCCCAGAGATAAAACTGTAAGGAGGTGGAAACCCAACTACATGCAGAGTACTTGAACTTTTAAAATGAAGCTAGCTCCCATGCAGGAAGAAGCTTTTGCACACAGACATTTTTATAAAGTTTAATTACTACGATAAGTATGGAATTAAAAAAAAAAATAGAAGCCACCTGGGCATTGGGATATTCCTGTTTTGGTTACTTTTTTTCTGCCAAGGTGCACAGGCAAATCTTGCCCTAAATGTTAACTGTAGTCAGACTTGTTTACAGAAAAGGAAAAAGCATGGGACACTGTTCTCTGTGCTTAAACACTGCTGAATCCTATAAATACAAATGGTAAATAGAATCAGCTTATTTTTGATAACCACTGCAGGATGTTACTTGCCTCTCTTATACAAATCTCTAGGTAGAAATTAGGCTGGAAAGGACTTCAAAATAGATTAAATTTCTATTTAACAACTGTTGGAAGCTTCCCAGGATTCCCCGTGCCAATAACATCAAGACTACACCCCTTAACATCCCTAGCTCGTCTCCTGATGCCAATAAAGCAATGAAAAGGCAGTAATAACAAACACTGTCATATATATATATATGACACTTAGCCATGATCACTAATTACCTAAGAAGCTACCCCCAGCAAGTTCTCTGTACTACACGAACCACAGCTGTCAAGATTATCTGCAGATTACATTTTTTTCTTCCTTAAACAAAGCACAGCTGCGTCAACACGCACAGACTGTTACAAACGGTCATAAAATCATCTGTACGGGCACGGCCAAGGGAAGAAAGATGAAATAGCGCCGTAGCAATAGCACCATTGTTCACACAGGTCGGAATCACATCGGCTCTGCAGTGCTGGTTATAGAAACAGCACAGCAGACCGTAAGGGGCTCAAACTACTGGCAAAAGGTACAAAGTCTTCAAAGTTTTAGAAAAGGACAAGTTTAATTAAAAAGCGCGAAGAAAGCTCGGCACGCCCTTTCAAGAAATCTGACGATCTAAGCCTCTGAAATTCTGTGAATACTTCGAGGGTTAGATAAAAGGGGACCTGTCCTGGGAAAAAGTGTTCTGTGGAGTTTATGCTCGCCTAAGCCGTAAGTTAATTTTATGAGAAGCTGAAAACAGGTTCCAATATTGCATTCCAGGTCATTTCAACAAATAACAAAACAAGGGGAAAGGGACAGACTTGCCAGAAGCAGAAGACTTAACACAGAGATTTCAGCTTACAATTTGGGAGGACTTTTACGTAGTTAAAATACATTTTAAAACTATTTTTATTGCAACTCATATATTGTTTTTTCCCCGTGTGTTGCACGGAAAAATGAAATAAATTAGATTTCTTAGCAATACTTTTAAGACCAGATTTAATCAGATTTTATTTTGTGATTGCTACCTGAAAAAAACAGACAATGAATCACTTGTTTTACATATAATCAGCATCAGCTTCTCAAACAGTAACAAACAGAACTATGGTAAATGTGGATTATTTGATGTAAGTATTTCAGCAAAGTGACAAAATACTAGCTTTATTAGTATCAAGGAAGTGGGAAGCTTTTCAGCATATAACACTTCCCACTGAGCTAGGGAAGTTTGTTTAACTGAAAGAAAATGCAGGTTTTTATTTCAGATTTCCTTGCAAATGCATGGGAACACAAAGGCAATGCAGCTGACTGCAATGGTGAATGAACTGTGCATTTTCCAGGGTCAAAATGAAAAGTTTGTGGGGTTTTTTTTGTATTTTCATAATGAATTATTATTATTAAAAGAAGTGAGAAAATTCTTTTTAAATAATACAGTGAGATGCTGTGAACTGCCAGTATCATTTAACGACCCATGGTACTGCATAAACAACATTTTTGGAACAATATGAAGGATTTTTTTCTCTCCCTCCTCATTCCCCCACTATCTATCATCTCCTCATTCCCCCACTATCTATCATTAATAAGTATCATTTTTGCTTTGTGTGCTTTGGCAGACTAGATATCTCAGACTTCATGAGAGAAAGCCTGCAATGACAGCAGGAAAAAATTATTGACAAAAGGTATTATTTAATACTAAACAGAAAACAAGGAGATTAAACAAGAATTCAGCTATCTAGAATGTATCAAGACACTCCGATCTAGTCTTCACAGCAAAATTCAACATCTGTTTTCATGATGAACAAACTTACTTGCATTTTAAATCTAACTCTGCCACCTTTTGCAGATATGACAAAATAATTGGCCTGAAATAATGTAAGGGGAAAAAACAACCTCTAACTCTAAGCAAGTCTTTGTATGTTTTAAGTGTTAGAAATAACCAAACTACTATCTTTTTTATCTTTACATTAATGTACTTACTTTTTAAACTTACAGTTTTGACTAGCCATCCCAATACTAAATCCAGGCAGTACATGGTAAAATTTTTCTAATTGTTACAACTGACAATTCTTTCCATATTTATAGGACTATAGGTTTATATTACCATCCTTGCTGAAATTCCAGTAGGATAAACAGGACTTAAAATGTTACCAGTTCATGCACAGTCTTACTAAACAGAGAAATGCTACAGAAGTTTAAACGGCTATATTTGTTTTCACTGTCTAATATCTATGACATTCATTTTTAGGTTCTAGTATCTATTCTGACAGGCTTTTCAGAATCTCATGACCCTTTCTCTGTAGAGGAACACCATGACCAAAGTCTTACAACTCAATGAACCGTTCAAAGGTCTAAAAACCCTGGGACACACTTCTCGAGACCTTCCTGTATTGCTATGCAGAAACACAAGTAAATACCTAAATTGCTGCTGTTTTCCCTTAAAAACCACTGAATATTCCCCTGGTTCTGCATGGCACAGCCCTGTTACATTTCCTGGGCTATTTTCAGGCAGACAGCTTGGCTCCAGCATCCCTGGACCCACCAGCCCTTCCTCTGCTTCCCTGCCTGTGGGAGGGACGCGTCCTCAGTCACCGTTTTCGGCACTAAAAGTCTCTGTTTCAGAATCTGTAGGAGGTCGGTGACATTTTAGGGCTGCTTCACCACTGCAAGAAAAAGAACTGGATAGCAGCTGTATCTGCATGCTCTTATAGTCTCATTTTTATTATTCCATCAGACTAAAATGTAAACATAAAGGCTGAAGTGAAAACTAAATTAAACAGGATCTTTCAGCTGAACAACAGAAACTAAAGTTCAGAGGCGATCTAGGCTTCTCATAAAAATTCTAGCTACTCCTGCTTTTAAATATAGTTATATTTACATCTCTTCCCAGTCCTAGATTTCTTACACATTTACACTTACATTCTTTGCCCAGGAAGAAGGAATAAAAACAGAGATGATTGATGCTCAGATAAAGCCAGCCTTGCCGAGGAACTTTCCCTTTCCAGCAGCAACAGGAATAATAGGTGATCAACTTCTCTGCTTCGGGAAAATTAAATCTGGATTCGAATTTCACCAGGGCTTCTCGGAACTTCTCAGGGTCTTCCTCCTGCTCGGCGAGCTTGCTGCTCGTTTCCTCTGCAATCAGTGCCTAAGTCCATAACAAGACAATGCAGCAGGATAAAGGTATTGGCATTCACAGTCGAGCAAGTTGCTACAAGCCACCCATTCAAATTTCAGTAACGCAACCCTTTCTTACAAAGAAATTCAAGCTGATTTGCAATTTCCACACACAGAGAAATTCCTCAGATATTTTGAATGCTTCCAAACCAAAACTTCCAGAGGCTTTTTGTTATTATTATTTTTTTCAATGAGTCTGGCAAAACCATACATTTACAATATCACTATAGTTCATGATCGCTGGTTTTTAGTGTGGAACGAGCTAGAGCAGAGTGACAACCGTGTATACCGACCACTACTATTTTCCTATGAAGAGGCAACACAGTGAGATGTGTCAGTAACTTGTAACATGCTTGGAACCGTTAAAAATGTGGCTTCAAGAACATCTATGTAAATATAATTAAGCATTGAGAATTTCAATAGCAGTACTACAACAAAGGAGTTAAGAAGTATGGTATCGTACTGTTCAGACAAACAAGTCGCATGTTACAGCACTTGCTGTAATCTGCAATAACCAAACAGTCCTAATACATCAGAAATCTACAGCCAAGGCAGTAGTCCAAAACCTTGACTTAACTAACAAAACCTGAAGAATTTTAAACATGTGCTGCGCTAGGTAACAGACTGCCACAGCATTATCAAAAGAGATTAATTTTATAGGAGCCCTGTGGCGCACTTAGGCAAAATTGGTGTTTTTTTACGAAAGCACGACAAAAACTAAGATTTACATGGTTATCTGTTGCCTCTCCCTTCCCTTCTTCCCCGACTTCAGAGGCCACTGAGATCATATCAGCAGGGCTGAAATACACCAAAACCACTATATTCCTAGAAACTTTCCAGACCAAAAAAGGGGGTGTGGGGGAAGAGTACCTCACTAAAACTCTTAGCAAGGAAAAGCTCATGGCAGGACCTGAGGCACTGCAGTCACTAGCAGACCTGCATCGCCCCAAAGTCATCACCAAGCTCCTCTTGGAGCATGTATTTTACTAGAAGCAGAGCTCAGGACTCTCTATGGCTTTGTAAGTTTAGCTACACATGACTATTTCATATCTGGTGTACTGGGTCAGGCTGAGGGGGAGTTAATCTTCCCACAGCAGCTCTCTCAGTGCTGTGGTTTTTGGAATGGTAGCTGGAAGGGTGTTGGTAGCACCTCGGTGTTTTGGCTACTGCTGAGCAGTGCTCACACAGCACCAAGGCTGTGGTTTTCCAACGTTCCCCCAACAGTGGGCTGGGGTCGGGCAACATGTTGGGAGGGGACACAGCCAGGCCAGCTGACCCAAACTGGCCAAAGGGGTATTCCATCCCATATGACGTCAGCTCAGATAAAAAAGCGAGAAGGAAGAGGGAAGCGGGGGGGCATTCGCTGTTTGTGTTTGTCCTCTGGAAGGTGGGGGCCATTCACTGTTTGGGTTTGTCCTCCGGAGCAACCGCTACGCGTACTGGAACTCTGCTTCCTGGGAAAGTGGCCAGACATCGCTCACTGATGGGAAGTAGAGAATAATCTTTGTTTGGCTTTGCTTCCACATGCAGCATTTGCTATTCCTACATTAAACTGCTTTTATCTTAACCCACTGGCCTCTTGTTACATGTTACTTCTCCCCGTCCATCTGGAAAAAGGGGAGTGATAGAGCAGCTTTGGTGAACTCCTGGCCTCCAGCCAGGGCCAAACCACCACATCTAGTCTTTGGTCATCAAATCCCTTTACTTTTAAAATTCTTTAGCCTTCCAAAAGGATGCTCTCATTTCTGCTACCCTGTGGACAGCCAGCAGCTTCACTACAGTGCAAAGCCACCAGTGGTCTCTGTGCCAGACCCCGATGATGCCGCTAACACTGCACAAGTGCCTTGTCCCCTGTCCCTGTCCTGCAGGGACTATGTGATCATCCACATGGGCATGCTGATTCGGCTGTTGACACCCCTCAGCCCTGTCAAGAGAGTCAGGAGCATCAAACAGGCAGGAGAAATGGACTGGTTAAAGCTCAGAAAAACACGGGAGATAGGAGGAGAAAAGCAGTAAGGAGGAAAAGCTGAGACATAGGAAGGGAAGGTGTTGTTTTGGAGAGGTAGAGTAACTGAAAGCAGATGCTGCAGAAAGCTCAGCTGCACATCACGGGGAATAGAAGAGCAGTGAAGCTGGAAGCCGACAGAGTAAAGACTGAATTAACATACTTTGGTTTTGAGATGTCTCCAGGGAAATGCCAGTTAAGATGCACAGTTGCTGGCCACATGAGGGTTTAGATGGACAAAATCAAATATGAATGACTACAACTTCATCATATTATTTCTAATAAATCATAGAATCATAGATGCCATAGGCTGGAGGGGACTTGAGAGACCATCTAGTTCTAAACTCCTGCCATGGGCAGGGGACACCTCCCCTGGGAGGGACACCTCCCACCAGATCGGGTTGCTCCAAGTCCCATCCAGGCTGGCCTTGAACACTTCCAGGGAGGGGGCAGCCACAGCTTCTCTGGGCAACCTGTGCCAGTGTCTCACCACTCTCACAGTAAAGAACTTAAAATCACAAGTTATCAGGCAGGGAAGGTGAAAGTAAGACTGTTTCCTTACCTTCACTTTCCCTTTGACAAAACTAACAATATCTTCTTTATTGTCAAACACAGACAAAGTATGGAGCAAGTTTTGTTCCAGCCATTCCCAGTGCTGGTTTATCTCCTCTGCAGTGGCACCTAGAAAAGCAAAAAGTAGCATATTGAAACTGATCCTATAAAATAAAACTGAAAGGAAGAAAAAAAAAAGGTAATAAAACACACCGTGTTATATATTCATTATGAGAAACTGAACTTTAAACCTCAAAATTCTTGGTAGCAAACAAGTCAAAAAGGTCTCATTTATAGCAGTCCGGTTACAGGAAACCAAAAACCTCATCGTTTTAGAGAATTAGGTTTAGTGTTTTTAGTTTAATCTTCTCAAACGCTCTCAGCCAGCAAACGCTGCATTAAAAGTCAAAGTAAAAGAACCTGAGCCGCCAGACTGCAGCTTATTTTGACATGATGTTCTTTACATGTCCACTGGAAATCTTTGATTCATGTCCTGTTCCCAAAAGTCCCTGGATCTGCCTTTCTCTCTGCCTCCATAAGCACACACATTCATCCACACACCCATGTATACACACTGAGAGGTCACAATGAGCACCTTATTTGAAAAGCTCTCTGTAATAATTAAAGTAACCTAAAAATAAAGGAGTTTGGTTCAGCAACACCTGAAAGGTCTGTAAGAGCACACTTCTGCAGTTTGAGGAAGAACCAGTGAACAGAAAATCTTTGTCAAATACATTCAAATCTCTGAGGTGTTCTTATTTAAGGATTTATTTAAGGGGTTTGCTGTTGTTGTTTTAAAGGTAACGTGTTCACACTAACTCCAGAAATATTTCAGTCACCAACTATTTGCTTTGGTTGTTTCTGCTTTAAACTAAACTGTCACTGCATCACACAATGACAGAAAAGTCAGAGCAAGATGGGCAATATACAAGGCAATTAGGGGAAAATCTGGCCCCTCCAGCTCCTACTGGTCAGCGATTAAATGCTACAGTAAAAAAGTTAAGGCAGCAAAAACCGCTTTTCCTAACACCTTGACATTGGAAGAAAGGAGAGAAGTAGCTGGATGTAAGAGACACGCAAACCACTGAACAATATAATAAAATGGATCTCGATTGGAAGGCGCATTGTCCCAAGATTTGCTCTGTATGTACATTAGAGATGCATCATGTTGCTTCACAACCAAAAAACACGATAAATTTAGCTAAGGATTTTCCACTTTCCTCTAATTTGTTTTCCATGCAGAATGCCAATTGGCAGGGAAATGTTCCAAGCTTTAACTTCCTTGACAGGAAAGTCTTGTGATGGAACTTCATAAATATCATTAATCAAGATTAATTTCAAAAAAAAAAATCACAGAAGAAGAGACTCTTAAATGCCCTTTAGGTAAAGAAAAGAAACTTATATTAATGCCTAAGAACATCAGAAATACAGTCATTTTATACTGAAATGGCTGCGTAAAGCACATACTGATTTTAATTTTTATTTCTGAGCAACCTAAAAGTTACCGTCCATATGGAAGAACTGGTGGGCTGCCTCTTGTGAAATAAGCTGTGAGCAAGATGCCTTTTCCAGAAGCATCTACGCTGCTCGGACCACTCTGAGCCTGGGTTCTGGCAGTGGCTATCTACCACGGGAGCTACTGCAATCCTTCCTGCCTGCCGTTAGGTATCTCCAGGCATTCTGCTCAAATACTGAATGATCTCTTTGCCCCTTTCATTTGGTCAGGCGAACTCCTCAGCTTTTCAGCTCCCTTCTTTATTTCCAGCTTCACTGCCTGAAGTTACCCTGTGATTTGACCCAAGCACTGCCAACCTCCTCCTTATTCCCCTTCCTGTGTCGATGCTCTGCACATTTTGTTCCAGCTTTTAGCCACCTTCTTCATGTGCCTGTGCCAAATGTATATGTAGTTTAAAACCACAGCCTCACTCCTCATAACCTCTTCTTTAAACCCACTTCTCACCAATCCCTTTGCTTTTCCTCTCTCAAAAGGTACTTCACTTGTCTGAGACTTGGGTTTGTGTTTTGCCCAAAAGCCTTCTAAAAGGAAAATCCTAAGTGGATCTGCACTAGGGCTGAGGTTAGCCTTTTCTTTTTCTTTTTTCTTTTTTTTTTTCTTTTTTCTTTCCCCTGTGCTGGTATAACATGATTAACCATCTGGATTAAAACATCTCTGCCAGAACAGTCTGGCTGGGCAGGGATCAGACGTCCTAGCAGCCCTCAGAGATTTGCAAAAGTGTCTAACACAGATCTGACCCTTATGCATATATTATCATTTAAGCCTACAGCTTCTGGGATAGAGGACTACCGATATACAATTAAAAAATGTCATTCTAATTAATTGCCTAATGATATGATGGCTATCCCTAATGAAGTTACACCAGGAGACTGGAAGTTGCTCCTGGAGCTGCTCCCTGCCCTTGGTATACAGCAAGGACTTTGACTCATTGCTCCTTCCAAACCCAGTAACAAAACTCTTAATGTCATGCTTGTGAGAAGCACCTTGCTCAGACAGGGCAGAGCAGCGACAGCCGGTTCTGCGCAGGGCAAGTCCTCCAGGTTTCTCAGAAAAGGGCCAAGTGATGCTGTTCCTCTGACTCCCATTGCCAACGCCAGCTCTCCCCTGGACATTCACTTAAAGGCTTCACAGCAGTGATATTATTCAGAAATAATTTCTGCTACCACAGTTCTTCATTTCTGGACAGCCCTGGCAAACACGTACGTCCTACCCACGCAGCATACAAAACAGAGCCTTCTGCTTTCCGCTATGCTACCATAAATCTCATTTTCTCAGGCCTGAGCATCCATTCAGAAGAGCCAAAGAGAATTTTGGAAAACATTAATCAAGTAAGTTTATCTCAGCAAAATCCTTAACCATCCCAACCAGTCAAATTCTTGATTTGTAGTTTCCTTAACATTACCAAAAAACCCCACCACTGTGGACAGTAAGACTGTGGATAGGGCAAGGATCAGCCCCAGAAAGGACTATACATATATTCAAATGATCAAGAAGTTCATGACAGCAACACTGAGCTCTTTTTTCCAGTGAAAGCCACCTGGCTCCATTAGAGGACTGTAACAGCTTGAAGCTCTTAAACTTCTCCATGAGATGGCATTATTTAAATATAAAAAGGAGGAGGGTAGGGATAAAAAGCATAGAGCAATTGCAAAACAAAGAAAAACTTGCCACAACTAAAATAGAGCAAACAGACTTTACACAAGCTTCCTCACAAACATCTGGTACAGGGAAAATTTCCCAATATTAATGGGGAGTATACAAAGGGATCTCTGTTGTACCAAGGAAGAAATGCTGAATGAACTTGTACAGAAGGGGCAAATATATAGATTGCCCCATCCATTTAAAAGACTACTATGTCAAACACCATCAACAACACATTAACACTTACATTAGCTAACTATTTCATGGCTTGACTCATATAAGAAAGGAAAGAATAGGAATAGGAATATAATACTTTGGTTGGAAGGGACTTACAATGATCATCTAGTCCAGATGGGGAGGACTGTTTACAAGGGAATGTTAATGACAGGACAGGGCACAATGAGCTTAAACTAGAGCAGGGTAGATTTAAATTAGACATTGGGAAGAAGTTCTTTAGTCCGAGCGTGGTGAAACACTGGAACAGGTTGCCCAGAGAGGTGGTGGAGGCTTCATCCCTGGAGACAGTCAAGGTCAGGCTTGATGGGGCTCTGATAAACCTGATCTGCTTAAAGCTGTCCCTGCTCACTGCAGGGGGTTGGACTAGATGACCTTTAAAGGTTCCTTCCAGCCCAAAGCATTCTATGACTCTATAATTGCCCGACCACTTCAGGGCTGACCAGAAGTATGTTGTTAAGGGCATTGTCCAAATGCCTCTTACACACCAACAGGCTTGGAGCATCAACCACCCCTCTAGGAAGCCTGTTTACCTTTTTGGTAAAGCAACACTTCCTAACATCCAGTCTAAACCTCCCCTGGCGCAGCTTTGAACCATTCCCAAAAGAAAACCTGCTGTAACTTCAATGCTAGAATTGTACTGACTGGAGTGGAAGGGATAAGACTGGCCCGGCAGACTGGCCAACCAAGAACAGGATGAAAGAAGCAGATGCATTCAGCTGGCCTTTGCTGTGCCATGGCAAGACTGCTGCAATTCACACCAATATCACTTTTCTGAGGATGGGCTCAACTTTCAAACAGTTGCAGAAACACTGCAAAAGGGATTAGTGCACAACCAACCAGGCAATTTGGCATTCCTCCCTGACAACTTTATTTCCTAAACCACGCAGTAGCTTCCAAATGTTCCAATTTATTTCATTACAACCATGCATGATATGACATTTCACAGTAAGCAAGACTAGACTGGTGAACACCTCAACTAAGTAGCTTCTTGTTGTAAGGAACTATTTTTACTGTAGGAAAACATGTTCATATGAACAAAACCACACTACTTTGCAAGAGACAGAAAATCAACACCAAACACGCTCAGCTAAACGAGTTTTCTATAGAAAAAATAACCCTCTTTCATAATTCCTACCTGGGATTTTAAGAGGTTAATCTGGATGTTAAACAAGCTATAGGCAACAGCTTTACACACGCACAGTACTAGCTGGGGTTACCTTGAGCTTCTTGGACATGCAGACACTGACCATGCTCAGAACCAGTTTGGGGTTTTTCATCTGAGACTCACCAATAGCTATGGCCCAGTAAACTTCTGATCCGTTCAATAACTCACCACATGCAATGGCAGAGTAAACCTGTGAGCCTGGAACTTGGAGTAAAATTCGGAATGGAGCAACGCGTGCATTAGAGTCTAACACGGCGTCCAGGGCACCAACCAAGCGACCTGCAAAGAAAAAGGCAGGAAAAGAGAATTAATGCCAGCTTTCACTTCTGCAGCCCACAAGTATTTTCACTTCTAAAGCCATAAAATTAAAATACAGAATGTAACAATAACATTTCCTCCTCTATTTTTATAGTGTGATTTACAGATTCTCAAAGTGTGAAAGGCAAACCATATTAGATCAAAAGTATATCAAGTTCTTTGCATCTCCGGTTTTGCCTCATATATAAGTATATAACCACAAAACTGAAGTAGAAAGACCTGAAGGAACCTTAAGAAGTTACTGTTCCAGCCCTGTTCTGAAGCTGGAGAAATATACGTATAGCATAATTCATGTCTGCCTAACCTGTTCTTCAGAACCCACCACAACCAAGATGCAACCACTTCCCCAGACAGTCTCTTCCACTATTTCCATTACGTATTCTTACAGAAAAAAAATAACAAAATCAAACAAACAAACAAAAAACACCCCAAACCAACAAGCTAACCACCACAATCTTAAACTTTCTTGCTGGAAATTAATCCTGCTCCCTGGAACACAGAAAGTAATTTGCCACAGGCATTTCTGATGTTAATGTTCGATATACTGAGAAAGTATCATCACAGTTGCCCACTCTTTAACAATTTCTTGTTTTCTAAAGAAACCCCAATCACCTCATCTCTTCCTTACAGGTTATATTTTTCAAACAGCTCATTGCTCTTGAACTTAAACTGGAATCTCTCCAGCTTATCTCTAAGCGTGGCACTCCAAACCGGACAGGACTCTCACTGCTAGCGAAGTCTCAGCCGTTAGAAGAACAGAAAATCACCTCCCGCGTCTTGCATATGCACCACAGTATCCAAGAAAGCTTGCTGCAGTATGCCACTGTAAATCAGCTTTTGAAATAAATACAGAGAAACTCATTTTGAAGACCTGAAGCAATTGCTGTCCCCAAAAACAGACTTCCCAGTCCAGCTGGAGTTATTGGCCTTTCTCATCACCCACCTCCCCCCGCCAGAAGAACCAAGTTATGCATGAAAAAGTTTTCCAAATGCCATGATTTGCAAGCTGGCATATTAAAGTAACTCAGAATCAGTTTATGGCACCTACAAATAGCAATTCAGGAGTAGCTTTATATTCCATTTCCCTGCACCGTACATCCTACAGAGACAGAACCTCCTGCAGCATGAAACAGCAGGCAGCAAGGAACACCTTTACTATGTTTGCTTATGTCACTGGAACATCTAGGAAGTTTTCTTCAATACTACTTTTTCCCTTTGCAAGTCTAATTTTTCTAATCTGTTGTATTTTTGTTGCTTCACCACTAACCCAACACAAAAGGAACTATTATCCACCTCCAGAAGTTTCGCCAGCTTTTGGCACCACGTGCAGTTTTTATAATCGCTTTCTCCAGTACAGCACCTAAGTGATTAACGAAAACAATAAAATGACACCAACAAAGTGTTCATCTGAAATGCCTTCTCATTTGGACAACAAACCACATCTAATTAATTTGAGTACAGCACAACAAAGCAGCAGTGTAATCTCTTTCTGGTCTGGGAGATTTAAGAAGCTCCCATGGAACAGCGTCAAAAACCGTCCGAGAACGAATAAAATTACGTGTTCTTCCTTGCATTCAGACACACCATGACTGATGATTCCAAGGCCAAGCAGAAGTTGGACACACTATGTTTTAAAACTGTACAGTGAGATATTATTCAGCACCAAACTGGTGGTTCTCAGCTAAATGCATGTCCGGGTATTACATCCATCTATTTAAAATGAAGTCCTGAATTTGGAGACTTATAATACATAAATACCAGAAAATGCTAAATGCTCACCTGTAAGTGCAAGAAAAAGATGTGAAAATTCCTCCAAGTATAAAAGGTAACAAATTAGCTGCTTTCACAGAAAACAGAGTACCAACTTCAGAGTACAGCCTTTGAAACAGCTGGATTAAAGCCAGTAAGATAGCATCAAATGATGCAGAGAACAAAATTAGGGTTTAACTTTCAAATTTCAAAAGACTTGAGACAAGAACGAAAAAGAAGAAGAAACTTATGAAGTGTTGTGCATATTTGTCCCTGACGACAGGTCCAGAAGAAAGATTTCTTTTTCATTTCACTGGTCATATAAAAAATTCAGCTAACAGTAAGCACTACCAAAATCCCAAGAGAAGGCTTAATGAACACCTGATTTGTGAAAATTTGAGGTTTTTTCAGAAATCATGAAAAAGTGCATGAAAGCACAGAAATAGCTTCAAAATTTTGGTTTTACTTCTTAGCCCGTGCAAAATTAATTCCTTTTTCTGTTCCTGAACAACTGACTAAAAAAAAAAAAACAATTCCTCTTCTCACTGTTCACTTCTGCTTACATTTTCCATTTTGCTTACCAACTATTAAGAAGTTTCCTCCTTCAGCTGTGCAAAGAAAACATCACCTCCCTTGCCTAAACTACTCACAGCTAAAATGCACAGCTAAGGACAACAAGGAGGACCCAGAATCAAAGTGAAGGCGGGGGGGAAGAAAGAAAAAAGCATGATCATAACATCTTCTAATAATACATCCTAGCTTGTTCTCTTATAAAATTGGGTCTGGTCATAAAATCAAAGGTTCTCTGGCCCTTAGGTACATATAAATGATACAAAAGGGTCACATGTTGATGCATCAGCCTGCCTTCAGTTATCTTCCATATCACAGGCAACAGGGAAACCATTTCTACTACAAGACAGTCAAAAATAAAAAGGAAACAGAAGCAGACAGTGAAAAGACAGAACTGCTACACAGGTTTCCTTCCCAAAATTCCCATCATGTTTTTCTCTTTACTCTATAGGGGGCAAGATATTTTGGGAGGAACTTAAAATTCGGAGTACCTCTTTCCATCCAACACGGGAGACCACACC
>NW_009725516.1:46704-56619 GCF_000703405.1 Apaloderma vittatum
GCTTTTTGACCTCCGGAGACAGAGAAGTATTTCAAGCAAGCAGTTAATTGCACAGTAACTGCATTAAGGAAAGCTGCAGACATGGCTTTGGCAACGCCTTCTGCTAAGGACTGCTGACAGAACATCACAGGTTCCTCAAGAGGTACAAGCTTCTTCATGCAGAAAGAACATTCCCAGGCCAAAATTCATATGCAAGTTTCAGGAGCAATGTACACTTGGTATCACACTTGGTAGTTTTTATTTCTTTGCAACATCTACTTTTGTGCATATTTTATTGCTTCAGTATTCGAAGTCGGAATACCTTCAAGTAAAACACGACTTGTATTTCGACTACCAAATTCGTTTTTGTCAAATGTACCTGCATATTACAGATACAATACCACAAATAAACTGAAAAAGAAAAATCAGCAAGGAACTATTTCAAATTCTCTAACAGGTAAGGAGTATCTCCCATTTACAGAGGTCAACCTGTAACCAAAGGAATGCGAACAGGACATCATTCACAATGAACCATTTTTTTTCTTCTGTGAAGAAATGTTCAACAAATCAAGGATATTTTGTAACTATCAGGTTTTCAAATGAACTATCACAAGTGCGCCACTCTTTATCTTCAAGTACATGGTTCCTTATACCTTCACAGAAAGATAAAAGATCATATTACAAGGTCCCCTGTGTCATGTTCATAACTCACCTAGAAAAAGGAACATGTTTACAGTAAGTTAATCTAACATCAATTTCTACTAAACATTACCGTATCTTTCAAATTAAAGAATGCAGGCCCCTTTCCTGGATCAGCGTTAATTATCCACAAGGTATTTCAAAAATTATTTTAAGCTTCCGAGGCACTGGACAGAGAGTGGTTAAAGCTTAACTCAAATTGAAAACTGGAACTAAAAAACCATCTATTATTTCCATCTTTTAGGACAATACTCAAGAGACGGTCCACAGCACTAACAATTATAGCTGGCTCAACAGCACATGAATCAAGGCACCCTCTACACAAAGCCACAAAGACAATTTCTGCTTACTTCCATCATATTCTGAAGGCCTTAGAGGGAAATTTTTTCAGAACTACTCAAATGTCTGCCCATAAATGAGGCAGCCACTTGAGCAGCTAAGCCGTGCTACAAGGCAGAAGGACTTGGACTGATCACTTAGGAGCCTGGAACCAATAAAAAAAAAAAAAAAAATAGAATAAAAAGGCAAAAGCTGCTATTGTTTTTTGGAATGAAAGAGAAAAAAAAGAAAAAAAAGAAGAGATCGTTAAATTTAAGGCTAAGTAACAACAAAGCCTGCAGTAGCAGTGTTGAGCATCATTGTCTTTATAGCTGTAATTTGTTTTTTTAAAAAAATAACACCTGGACACCACAGCCAGAATCTTTTATTTAATGCAAAATCATAAATTCATTACAAAGCAGGGAGTGAAGGCAAATGTAGTTCAAAGAAGCAGTAACAGGTGGTATCTGCATTTAATTGGGAAGAAATCCCGCTGGTGCTTTTAAAACCCAGGGAGCGTCAAGCCAGATACACACAAGCAGACACGTCTACCCATCCACATGCCCTGGCCCCGAACCTCCCAAATCAAGCGCTCACACCCTCTTCTCCCAGAACCAAAGGGATCACACATAAGACAAGGTCCAGCTCATATCTCCAGCATCTTGGAAACAGCTTTACCCCACGGTACAAGCAAACTTGACTACTGCAGAAGTTGGAAGTACAGAGAAAACTGTCCTTTACTGGGAGGATGTTAAAAAAAAAAAAAAAAAGAAAAAAAAAACAAACGTTCCATTGCACCTGAGACCAGCACAGCTGGACAGTGTGCAGCAAGGCCTGCCTTAAGAATATCTGCCAAATTGAGCTCTTCCAAGAAAACAGGAGGTCGACCACTCCAGCACCTGGACCCAAACCTCCAGAGCTGAGGCTGCCCTCAGCCACCGGCAGCTGGCACTTCCAAAACCAGGGACGTGGTGGCACCTCACGGTCCCTAAGGACTGCAGTGACAGCTCTGCGGCCGCTCTGCAGGGCCCTGAAGGAGAGCACCTGGTGGCTTCACTCACCCATATGATGCCAAAGCCCTGTTTTAAATATTCATACTCTTTTTCTCAGTCAGACTAGGTTATCATTATAAGGCAAAACCACCAAATTGAGAGAATTTATGATCAAAGCTGCATCCTGCTAAGCTCTCGCTTCAGTGCAAAGCCACAAACATACAGTCTCTGAATTCATCCTTGGGAGCTCACCACTGCTTTTTACTGCTGCTTCCTACTTCTGCTCCTCCAACAGAAAGCTGGGGGCTGAAAGAAAAAACAAGCCCAGGAAGCAAAAGCAGCAGCCTGACAAAACCAATACTTTACCAGGGAGGAGAAAGCTCTTCCTGGGAAGGGGAAGGAGCTAACAGTACAGGTTGCCTCCCAGAGGATACAGTTTCTCAAGGAGAGTTAATAGCTGCAAGATGCACTCTAAGCTGTTCAGGCATGTGAATTGGGAGAAAAGAACAGGTCAAACAATTTAATGATCATAAAAATAAAGTTAGGTTAGGCTTTTTTTTGGACACTGAAATTGAACAGCTTCAACAAAGCACAATTCATCTCAGCTCTTTGAGGCAGAGAAATATTCCATATGCTGAATCCTAATTACACTTCTTCCCATAGTTTCCTCCACCCCGCAACGATTTGCAAACAATTAGAGTCTCACAATAGCCATGGTGGGCAGCAATTAGCTGCACTAGAGGAGGCAGGCAAACTGGCTGAGCAAGCAGCCCACCACCAGGCAGCAGAACACAGGGAGGGACACGTGGATGTCACCACTGCCTGGCCCCCAGCGCCTCTGTGCTCCAGCTGGAGCAGAAACGTGGTTTTCACACCGATGGGGATAAGATCTGCCTGCCAAAAGGGCACTCCCAGGACAGCACCAAATAGCAGGGGTTGCCCCCCTGGCTCTGCAAGGCATCTCAGAACTCTCCCTAGGAGCAATGCCCTTGCGGAGAGAGGGATGGGCAGGTTACAAACCTGGCTCCCACCTGGTCTCAACCACCTCACCATGCAGGAGCCCTAACTGGTGCCCACAACCCCATGGCTGGCCCAAGGTGAGACCCAGTGCTGAGATGCACTGAGGACCACCATTGTCCTCATCCTCACCTCCTACAGCCCAGCCAGGGAGCACTGGGCATTGCACAAGCACCAGGTATTACAGGCTAGGGCAGAACTTTTGAGCCACTAAGGTAGGATACAGGACAGTGGACACGAAGTGGGCATGAAGTTACTGCTGGGCAGTGGTGGCCCCCAGCATAAGTGTTTGGGGACATCTCTAGGTCTTTCATACAATCTCAATTCGATTTCTCTAAAAGTTCAAAACTGAGATGTTTAACAGTTTGTTACTTTCACTCAGGCTTCACTAAAAGTCACATTTTGATGGGCAAGGACACCATCAGTTACGCAAGGCCACCAATGACAGTGTCTTAATGTCCTGGCTTTACAGCAGCCACAGTCTTCCCTGAATTCTGAGAAATTATATAAACAAGTTCTGATACAATACAGCATCCATGAGAAAGTATTTTTTATTAGGTTTCCCCCACATTAAAAAAAAAAAAAAGCAGAACTTATTTGGGCAAGTACATAAGAAAGAGGTTGAAGGAGGACTCCCCCAACGGCTGTAGGAAGGCTATGTTTCCTTTGCAATGATAAGAGCTCACCACACATGAAGATAAGCACAGACAACATTAGATTTCAGCATAAAGATCTAATGCTCTGAGCATTTATTCATCCAGGGAAATATCAGCATTCGTTAGTTCTAATATGGGCTTTGCCAAATCAAACACTGCCACTAGATAAATGGGTTTCTGTTGTTGGGTTTTGTTGTTGGGGTTTTTTTTCAATCTGGCATACAAAAAAAACATAAATAAATTGTTTAATTGCTATTCCTCAGTCCCAGTGCTCCAGGGAGGCTGGACATGAGAAATTAGGAGAGTCTGGGCATTTCATGGGAAAGGTTGGTGTCCTATGGCCCTTGTTCCTCCCGTATCCCTGGGTGTGATGCTGGGATCTTACTCCAGCATCAGACAACCACATGGGGAAGGAAAGAAAAAACACACCAGGGAAAGTGAAGTGAGCCGAACTGTGCACCTGCTCTCCTGGGACTGCGGAAATGGTGCTGCAGCCCCGGGGCACTGGTTATTTCTCCTCGCCCCTGCTTCCCCACAGGCCATCTTCCCAGGCGAGCACGCTGCTATGGCAGGGCTCTGGCAGCTGCTTATCTCAGTCCTTTGCCATCAGCCTTGGTCAGGCCGAGCCTATTTTTATAGCCTCAAAGGCCATGGAGCCAAATGCTTCAATTCTCACGTTACAACTGAAAATACCTGAAACTGTTTTCCACCCGGAAGTGCTTGAGAATGTGGGGCACACAAGCTGCTACTGCAGTCCTGCAGATCACCCCAACACAAGGCACTACTTGGGGCAATACACAAAAAAACCCCAAAAATATCTCTCTCATTTCTGGTGGGTTCTGTAAATAATGCTGAAGAAATCAATCTAGCATTACCTAAACTCTGCCACCACAGACACGCTCAACTATTTTATAAGGAAGACGTTTTTGTCCTGTGAGAGTGGTGAAACACTGGAAGGGGTTGCCCAGAGAAGCTGTGGCTGCGCCCCCCCTCGCCGTGCCTCAACCTCCCTCCCTCGAAGTGTTCAAGGCCAGGTTGGATGGGGCTTGGAGCTACCTGGGCTGGTGGGAGAGAGGTGTCCCTGCCCATGGCAGGGGGTTGGAACTAGATGATCCTTAAGGTCCCTTCCAACCCAAACCATCCTGTGATTTTCCTGCTTTTTTCTGTGCCACTTGCCCTCCACAACACAAAAATAAAATGCCATTGTAGCCATTCAGTGAATTAGTGTCACACCAGCTGGCAGTCAGTCTCTAAGCAGAAATAACCCAACTCCCCCTTCCCTGCACAGATACATCCTCACCGTTAATATTAGTATTTAACACAATACAAGAACTTCAACACAAGCACCCGCATTTCACCTTAGCCATCTCAGCATCCTTAGGTGCAGGAAACCCAGCCCAGAAAGGTAAACAGAGGGAGCCAGAGCAGCACGTGTGGCTCAGGAGGTTTGGGGAGATGGTGGTAGTTGTGGTGTCAGGAATTGGGGTGCCCAGCCCTGCCGGGTGAGAGCCTGGCTCTCCCATCCCTATCCCTCCTTCCAGTTTGTGCCTCCCAGCCTGACACCCCAACACAGAAGCCACCCTCTTGGGCAAGAGTTCTATAAGCATGCATCTCCTTAAAAAAAAAAAAAATTACAGTAAAATAAGGAGGGGGAAGAGAAAATACAAGGCGGGAAAGAAACCTGCTGATCTGAATTCCAGTTGTGGGCAAGGCTAGATAACATTTTGTGGAGAGTCCAAGCTTTCAGTAAAGTATTTGGATTTCCCCCTCTCCTCTTGCAACGCTTCAGAGAGAGCTCTTCCTTAAGAAAACAAAACCACGAATACTGACAGAAAGCATTACCAATATCCTTTATTAAAATTACAATTGTGGTGTCTTCCTGTCCTCAATCTGCTGCATTTAAAATAAAAGTGCTTTCTGGGGATTTTTTGGTTTGTTTTTTTTTCCCGTTTGTTTTTTTTTCCCAATTGTTTTTGTGGAGCTCAGTTGAGCCTGTACCAGTAACTTGTTTTTGTATCTTGGATGTATTTTAAGACAAAAATGCAAGATATTTTGAAGACACATTTCGCCTTTCACTCCTCCAAAAGGTAAAAAAACTTTATGGGGACATCCATTTGCATCTCTACTAAAAATCCAAGTCTTCACCATATTTTTGACCTACTGCTACAATGGAATGAACAGGGGCAATCTAGATGGGTTCCTCATCTGAGCCACAGGAACCCTCAACCTCTGGGGGCCCCTCACTGCCTTTCTCTGAAACAGACTCTATGATGAAATTATTTACCCAGACCCTGGGAGGTGCACAAGGTTACTAAAAGCTGAGGTATTTACAATGATTACAGTACTGTTTGGACTGGAGAGTATGAAAGAGCAGTAAAAGACCTTCTGCTTTTTCAGTTTCCAGAAAAATGACATAGAGCTTATCGGTAGTCATTTTTCTGTAAATATTAAACAAAAGACAAAATCCAGGCAAGGGGAAAAATACAAGAGAGAGCTTGCATTATCTAACTAGTCAGATCTTCATTCACAACCAAGAGGTGCTTGATAGATCAGTTTGAGCAAGAGTTTTAAATAAAAGGAAAAATAAAATCCTAAGATGGGATTTCACTTCAGTTGTTGGCATATAGCTCAAGTAAGCCTATCATGCCTACCACATTTATTTTTATTGAAGGAATAATAAGGTTGAGATTTGTATACAGAAGATGCTTCTTTTTGCCAGTGTATTATATTTAAAGTTGTGAACCATAAAGTTTTATATGAGATGAAGGAGAAACTAATTTCTTTTCAAAATGTTCATCCTCTGTGAGTTGCAAACAATGTACAACCACACCGGCTTGGAAAGTGCCCCGAGCTGAAAAATGGAGACGGGAAGAACAGTAGAGGGAAATATCATAACTAAATTTAAAACATGGGTAAAAAGAGGAACAAAACAATCGTTTATTGATCTACTTCAAGCAAGAAGTCAAAGAAGCCCTGTATCTCAAAAGGTAAACACAAAAATCTGCTAGAAACACAAGTTCTTTTTAAGGTTTTATTTAACCTTATTTTAAATAAGGGAAAATTTGTAAGTATTTACAAGAACCCTGAGTGTGGTTTTATATACTAAGAGTGAGCAATGTGAAGTGGTATGTAAACAGCAACTGCAAAGCTAGCTGCTTTGAAAGAGTGCAAAACCACTCTCAGTCCAGTGCTCGTGATGAAATCATTTCCAACACCTCTCAGAACAAGCAGTTTTGCTGTCAAAATGTGCAAAACTAATCTAATCAAACAGGAAGGTGAATAAAGCTTTCAACATCCCCTAATAAAAATAAAAGTAGCGATTCACAGGCTAAACCATCTCACACTATGCTACTGTAAGGGATTCAACAGAATTTTTGACTACTGATGGCATCTCAAGCTTATCATTAATATGTAACCTCAAAACCAAAGATAACAGCAAGGACAAAACTCAACCAATTTTGACCTGTTAATCATGGCTATATCACAAGCCTTTTTGTAGGGATAGCTAAAAGCATCTCCAAAACACCCCAAAAAAAACAGAACCAACTGAAATTACTGAACTATATATTTTTTAAAATCTGTAACTTGAAATTAGTTTTTAAATTAGTTATTAGTTACAAATTCATAATTCAGCTTCTGTGAAGTATTGCTAAAACGTTACCAGTTTCCTTCCCGAGTCTCTGATCCAACAAAGCACTCAAGTACAGATCTTTCAGGTAAAGTTAAACATTAGGGGGCTGGTTAGCTCAGTTGGTTGAGCATAGCGCTAACAACACCAAGGTCGCGGGTTCAATTCCCGTTTGGTCCCCATGTGTTGCCTGATCTAGTTGAGAGGTGGCGTCCCTGGCGACAGGGAGGCTGGATTAAAATGATCTCTAAAGTCCCTTCCAGCCTAGGCCATTCTATGATGATTTACTTGAAAAGTATATCCCTCAGGAAAACAGAAACCAGAATGATGCTGGTCAGGTAATGAAGAGTTAAATGCAGCCTCTGTCATCTTTTGTACCCGCTGCTTCCAAGCCCAGCGTGCACTCAGTAATTGCCCTAGGACACAAATTAAATAACAGTAGTAAATACGGCCTCTTTCTCTTACAAACATCTGCTCAGAGTCTGACTGAAAACAGCACTCAAAGAAAGAAACGTGGAGAGCAAAGAAAAGTGCTTTTGTGTGAGAGATGTTCCCTAGGCCATCCTTCAAGAATTAAATCCACATAAAATATACCCTCCAGCTGTGCTAACTTGCTTTTAAATGCCCTGGTAAGGAAAGAGAAGTGTCCTAGGAGGGGAAAAGGAAAAAAAAAAAAAAAATGCATGCAAACACAAAAATAGGGCCATAAAGCAGATGTCCTCGTGTAGGTTCAACACAGATACCATGCTGTATATAGTAACATGCATAAGGGCAGCTCGGGCATCACACCCTTCCACCTTGTTTAAAGCAAATTATGTTATGGGTGACTTGCTCCCCCATCTAGAGTCTTTACTTAAGAAATCCAGTCTCCTGGGGGTTTGTTTTGCTGATCCCACACGGGTCTAATGCAGCCTGAAGATACACAGCCTCCTCCTCTCCACCAGAAGAGATAGGAGAGTCTCTTTCACCATGGAACCCGCTTTCAACCACAGGATCTTCACATCTTTGAAACTTCTACCTTTCTATCAAATTGAACTGCAGCTGGCCAGAGGTCAAGTTGCTAAAGGCAAAAGAAAACAGGTATGGATATTGCTCTCACTTAAGCTTTGCTTCCCCTGTAAGACAAACAAAATCTAACTTACAGCTCTACAGCCTGGTAGACCACACTCAGAAATACAGCAGCGCTTAACTGCCCTTTGTATCTGCCACTTTGGAGAAGGCAGGTACTAATGAAGTGTCTCTGTAGTCATGTAAAGCAAAAATCAGGAGGCAAGCTTTGCACCACAAGCAAACAGTTACCAGCAAAGCCCAACTTTTTCTCAGCTCAGGTCTCTATTTCATTCATCCTCAGTAAAAAGTGTGAGAGGAAAGAAAGAAAAGAAAAAATGAAGCCATCAATCTAACTCCAGCTATGCTTAATGCTCCCCCACACTTGTTTTTTGGTTAGAGGTTTCTAATTTCTAAGCCCTTTCAAATATAAACATTTCCAAATGGTTTAAGAAACTGTCCGAATTTACAGTTCCCTTGGAAAACTCTGTCCGAGACAGGAGCGCTTTTCTGTTGCCAGCCCAAAGAGATTTATGCAAGCCCATGCGCTGTAGATTCAGCAAAATGATTCACCTGAAACTTAAGCAGAGAGAAAAGCAGTCTGTTTGGTTTAAGCTTGCAAATTTCTGCCACGGAAAGCTCAGGCTCGAGGAGTTAACATTTACGGATCTGAACCTCATGATAGTCCTGGACCTAAATCAAGCAGCTGTAAAAGTCTATTTTTAACTCTGAAAATTAATCCACATCGTCCTCACAATCACAAAAGAGTGGCCTATGACTTCCACACAGAGAGCAGGGGAAAGTAGGAGGGTAAATGCTTTTTAAACTCGTCAGCAACCTTATCAGGACTAGCATTTCATTAGTAATACATTGATAACATGGGATCTACCAAGCCACAATTAGGTTTGGTGCTCCTCGTGACGCCACAGCTAGGGGAAGCTTGCTCCAATTTAAGAAAAAAATAAAATAATAATAAAAAATATAAGCACAACAAAGCAGTATTATCAAGTGGCAAGGGTCAATGGTTCAGGAGCAAAAGCTTTTAATAAAATAAATATCGAATGTGGTAACGTAGCTTTTTAAACTGCACAGAAACCTTTCAAATACATTGAAAAAATTAAAAACTCTGATTTTAAACAGGTACAAGACAGCCTCATCCAGCTTTTACCCAGGAACTGCACTGTTAACCCATATTGTTTCTGCAAAGCACTGCTTGTCTGAATTCACTTGCGGATCGTCTTCGAACCGCAAGTTTGGCCCAAATTCCTTCCTCGGTTACACCCCAAAGTCAGGGCAGCCCAACGCCTACGCTCCCACCCGGCTCCTGGGCACAGACCTCGGGCAGAGCCTGATCCTGCTGCTGCTGCTGCTGCTGCTTCACACGAACCCTTGCCCGCCCGCACCCACGGGTGCCGCATGGAGAGAACGTGCCTCACCTCCGGCCACACGACCCGTAGCGTAATTCCTGCAAAAATCAGTCAGAGCCCACTTGTTCGCAACCCTCAGCTAAACCCCCTTCCCCCTAACCTATGTATTGGTCAAAACTCGGAAGTCCTGTGTGTGTGTTCATGCACCTCTC
>NW_009725517.1:0-5254 GCF_000703405.1 Apaloderma vittatum
TTAATTATAATTAAATTTAAAAAAATGCAAAGTAAAAATAATTTGGGCTTTCGCAGCACCTGCCATCAAAACGAAGGGAAGTGTTTTGCGGTGGGTAAAACATATTCCCCATTCTCGCAAAAAAAACAAGGGGCACGTAAACAGCACGGCCATCCCTGTTGTGGGTACTCCTGGTGGGAAGCATTTCTGGCACACCAGGTGGGGGTACTCCGCAGATTCCCTCTCTCCCCACCTTGGAATTTTGCCAAGGGAGACCCTGCAAAGGATGGGGGGATGCCGAGACACTCTGCCAAGCCCACCCCCACTGCCCCAAGACCAAGCTTTGCTGGGCTGGAGGTGTCCCCAAGGGTCTCCAGCTCACCTGCGCTCCTACAACAGTGGGAGTAGCTCTGTTTTCTTCTGTCCTTGTTATCTTTTTCTTTTTTTTTCTTTTTTTTTTCCCCCAAGGATAAGTTGCTTAAGGTCATACGATAAGTCAGTTACGGCGTTGGAAGGAGAAGCCAAGACTCCTAAATCATGGCTGCTAGAAGCAAATCCAATCCTGAAACAATTACACCCAACTAAACGCGATGCAAAGCATAAAACATGGAGGGGGGACACACACAAATTAAAAAAAAATATAATGCGTGATACAGGAGGTATTCCTGGGGTTGTCTGTCCTGGATATCCCTGTCCAGGGATCATTTCAGAGCCCAGGCTTGCAAATCTTCACAAGAGCAGGCCAGGGAGACTCCAAACAGGTCCAGAACCACTCGAGGTATTTGCAGGATCTGGATATAAATGGGTTAGGGGGGCTCGATTTTGAGGCAGCCTTATTAAATATTAATGAGACTGTGCCCGCCCAAGCCCCAAATCTGCTTCATGATGAATAGTATGAGAACAATTCAGGCAGGGAAGAACATTATTTGCTGGCGTCTAAACAAAACTAAAAACAATTGAGGCAGGTTTGTTATTAAGCTGGAGTTGGTGGAAGGGGATGGACTCCTTCCTTCACCTGCCCTGGGGTGCCAGAGCAGAAGAGCATCAAGCACCTGGGTCTGCTGTGCTCACAAGAAAATCACGTTGCTTTTAGGATGGTCACGTCTGAAAAATGCAAATCTGAGAACATTTTTACTTTAATGGCTTGTTCACCAGCCTCCGGAGTGACCTTACCTACACTGATGCTGATTTCCTTGTCTCCTTAAAGAACCTCAATCTCTTTTTCCACTGTGATGCGTATGGTAAATTGATAGGGGAAATAATTTTTTTTTTTTTTAAAAAAAAGCTCCCTCTCATTCCCTATTCTTCTGGTGAAAGAGACACTGGATATGCCCATTAATACATGCATTATACTTTGCAAATTTTAAAAACTTTCCAGGTTGATATAAATGAGATGGAGGTTGTTTCTTTTTCCCCGATTACAGCTGCGATTACTTTATTGTCATGCATGCAGTTACAAAATGCATTAACGTGGTGTACAGAGAACAGGAATGGGCTGCGGGAGTTAATTTTTTTTTTTATTTTGGCCCTGCCGTAGGTCCCTTTCCCTGTGAATAGGGACGTGCGCTTTAGCACCTCTGGTTGCCCATCCACACAGCTGGGCCAGCAGGGCTTGCCTGCCTTAGTGATCCCTGACAGCGAAAATTACTCCAGAAGTGCTTGATATTAAATAACTGGTAAAGAACTGCTTTCTAATTAACCCTGCAAACGTGTTTAAACCGACCATATGTATGTGCCCATATGGAAAATACAGAAATAAGCATCATGGAGCTGATGAAAACGGGTGTAGTACCTGGCTCGGGGAGATGCTCTGAACTCGGGCACTGTGACACTGACAGCCCGTGCCTCTGTGGATGTCATCTCCCTTGGGCAGGTGAATGTCAGCCTGGACCAGAAACCCGTCCCAAAAATGCAGCAGGGTCGGTGCTAACCCAAGAGAAGGAGTAAAACCTCTTTGAATCATGGAATCATGAAATGATTTAGGTTGGAAGGGACCTTTTAAGGTCCTCTAGTCCAACCCCCTGCAGTGAGCAGGGACGTCTTTAGATCAGGTCGCTCAGAGCCCCGTCCAGCCTGACCTGGGATGTCTCCAGGGATGGGGCAACCTGTGTCAGTGTCTCACCACCTTCATTATAAAGAAATTCCCTTTTAAATCTAGCGTGAACCTCCCCTCTTTCAGTTTAAAACCACTGCCCCTTGTCCTGTCACAACGGGTCCTGCTAAGAAGCCTGTCCCCATCTTGCTTTAAGCGCTGACAGGATTCGTACAATGTGTTGAATTTGTATGGTGTGTTGGTATAATGTATGGATTGCATCCCTGACGAGAGCTCCCGTACCTAAAATCCCGCCGAGCCCACACTCCCCATCCCTAGACCTCAGTTCTCGTGGACGTTCCTGGGGACTTTTCCCGAACCCAGCCGCTGTCTTTGAAGAGCTGAAGCCGAGCTGATTTGCATTGCAATTCAGCCTTTGACAGACAGTTGGAGCCAAGGCACTGTTAACCTAATTGTTTTGCTAACAGCACCAGGGTGTGAGACTCACCAAAGGCACTTCCAACAAAGGGGATAAAAACCAGGCTTGGGGAAAAAGAAGAAAAAAAAAATGAAACAACAAAACCCCCTTTTTTTCCCCTGACATCATTACCGGGTGCAAACAAACAGAGCTGATCCCTCTTCATAGACTGTTGAGGCGAGGGTCAGTAACAAACACGCTTTGCTCATTTGGGGGTATGTCTCCCTTCTTTTCAGCAGCAGTGAAAAGCCACTCAGGGGAGGTAGGAGAGAGCAGGGCCGGCTGAAGGCAGGGCAGAGGCAGGCTCCTGGCACTCTCCCATCCTTTTGTGCACATTACGAATAGCTAAGCTTGTGTCCCTGCTTCTATTTTTACGCGTTATTTTCAGGGCAGGGCTCTCAAGCAGTGTTCAAAGTCTGGGTTATGATGTCGTTTTGGCTGTAGCCGAGGTCTCCTTCCGTCCCAGCAGATCCAAGCTAGGAGACCTCGAGTCTGCAGAGAAAACTCTTCTCCAGGAAACCTTGCCCTGCAGGTCACAGGGAGGGACGCGGACCTCGCCAGCTCTTGCTCTCCTCACCCATCACAGCGACCTGAAACCATCATTTCCGTGCTGGTGCTGTTGGGTGCTACAACGATTGTGTCCCGTGGGAAAGAAATTTTCTGCAAATGGGTAGAACAAATGAGTAAAAAGGGATAGTGGGATGGATCCTTGCCTGTGTTTGTCAGGCGTTGGGGAAAAAACCCAACATTTCTCCACCCAGATCAAGTGGTCCATCACCAGCTGTGGTAGGTACCTGTGCTGGCTCCAGGGGAACTCATCAGTCTTGGGAAACATTTGGCTTTCTGCATAAGGGAAAGCCTGAAGATCCCTTTTGCTACATGTTATGCTGAGGAAAATATGTATTACACTGAGGAGAAGACCATCTTCTTCCTCCAGCAGTCCAGATATACTCTATGGAACTCAATATAAAATATACAACCTCAACACATCACCTTATGTGTAACCCTCATTTATATTGCACTTGTACTTCAGTGTTTCAAAATAGTAAATATATGTTTTCAGACTTGTTTTGGTGCATAAGCTCTCAAAAAGGGGGGTTTTTTTCCCTATAAGGAAACGGAAAGCAAAGTGACTTCACTGGCGCATTTTAAAGGTTAAGCACGTGTGGACAGGGTAGCTGCAAATCAAAATCCTCTTTATTTCCAGTAAGTTCCTTTGCCAGATGCATACACTGCAATGTAGTGACCTACAGCTACCTATGGCAAGCTCCAGACCAGGTAATAGGGGATATATGTGTGAGGAGCTGGGGGCTGACATGGGAAGTAGGGGTATCTACCCTGTGATTCCTTCTCCTGAAATGTCTGCAGTCCAGAGCAGAGATGGAGACAGCTACTTTTGGGTTTCAGAGGTCCTGGTTTGCCCATAGAACTCCCATGTGTGTGGATCCACTGCCCCCCTGGTGCTGAATAAATGGAATATAGGACATTGCAACATCTATTCCCCAGGGTAGGGCGGGGTGTCCATCACTTAAAAAAGCAGCATTTGGTCCTAACTTATCAAGCTAATCAAGTTATCAGGCTATTCCCTGACTTTCCGGCCGGAGGGATAGAGGTGTTTTGGGGGTGTTTGTGGGTTGGGGTTGTCAGATCATGAAAGCTGGGCTGCTCAGAGGGCAGCCACAATGCAGGGACATGCTGCTCCTCTTGCATCTTGCTGGGCAGGTCAGTTCATCAGCGAGGGGAGCCCACTGTTCCCTCATTAAAACCCAACAAAACCACCCAAGCCATTTTTTGGCAGGAGGCAAGAATTGTAAAGGGGATGGGAGAGTAGCAGGCAAAGCAAGGGGAAAAGCACCAGCTTCTCTCTTTCCGATTGCTGGCAGGTTTGGAGGTGGTTTTGGAGTTTCATCTTTTTTGGTGGGATGGGTCATAACTTTACCAGCATTTAGGTATCTCACTGTATTTATTGCGGTGTGCTGGCACGATGCTATTGGGGATTTTGTCCTGTCGGAGGCTGCGATGGGCCTGCTGTAAAAAGGAAATTCTCGTTTTTGTGATGGGTTGTTTGGGATCAGTGTCCCTCTTACTGACCTACAGCTTGACATAAAAAGATAATTCAGTGATCGGACACCTGCGATGCAAGCACTTTATAAGACACTGACATTTTAAGCATAGAGAATCGCAGTTGCATTGATCAATAGTCGGCTTTAAAGACTCCACTTTAGATTGCTTGTCCTCAGATTCAGTATAAATTCTCATTTAATATAACAAAGTCCTGGATGCTTCTTTATATTACATTTCTATGGGAGCGTTATATCTCTGTATGACAACACTTTGGGCTCTGCCATACGCCCCTATGATGTGCTTAAGAGGGAACTGAGAAGAAGACGCATGCAAATAATTAACAGATGCTCCAAAATCAGAACAATTGCAGACAACTTACATCTTTTATCTAGAAGTCACAAGGTACCTGTTTGGGGGAAGTCGAAAAGTCTTTATGATAGTGAGTCTCTCAAAGATACAGGATTAGGCAAAAGCTGGGATGTTCTGCCAGGAGAATACAAATGAGAACTGAAGCATTGTGTTTCATCAGTAACGATCCAGGTAGAGTAATTAACCATTGGTTGTGGTGGATGCTCTGTCAATAATAATTTCGAAGTGAGGTTTTGGTGGAATTCAGAAGATGAGCTCCAGCTGGTTTAAACCTGTACGGGGAGGGGGGGAGGCAGGCAGGGAAGCTTTCAGCCCTAAGTTACTCTCAGGTG
>NW_009725517.1:5272-31485 GCF_000703405.1 Apaloderma vittatum
AGCAGGAATAGCCCTTCGTACCTGATAATTTATGAATTAGTAGAGCCAGTGTATTAAAACAGGTAATTGAAAAGTCCTCATTTGTCTAAATGTAGGGTTGGGACTTCTTAATAGCTTTTAACAAACATTAAACCCAACAGAAAGGCTTTCATGACAGTCTTCCACATGGCTCAGTTCCAGGGAAAATAACCTGCTCAAAATTGATTTTTTAATTTTTTTTTTTTCTAAAATATTCAAGCGATGTAAATCACTTGAGAACTGGAGAGTGGCACTGAAATGAAATTGGGGTCGAGTGTGATAGTTGCTACCTCCAGGATAAGAAATTTCTTTTGAACCTGAAATAAAGGAGTTTCAGGTAAACATGAAATATAGGATGGAACAGGAACTGACTACCGTGATTTCACAATCCAAATTGCTTAAACTGAGGGGGAAAAAAAAAAAAAGTATTAATAGTAAAGTGTAATTTAAAGATTGGCTTTTCAAAAGCATGTTACCCAAACTTGCACATTCATTTAATCTGGAGGGAACAAGGCATGCCATCTGATAGCAGTGATTAATCCAAAGGAGGCCCAGACTTGTTCTCTTCATTTATGAGGAAAAATTACGTATTTTGCGAGAGGGTAAAAGCAGCCGTACTGGCTGAGATACGTGTGGGCTGCTGGATGGGTCTTCTAGGGACGGCAGAACATGGCTCGCCATTTCTCAACTGTATTAATATTTGATTTTTTTTTTCAAAGACAGAACAGTAACTGACCCAAAGGATATTACAGAAGGTTTTGGTGGGGGTCTTTTATTATTATTTTTGTGGGAGAGGCAGTGCTCAGATAATTTAATGACACAAAGTTGAGCTGCTGGCCAGCTTATGGAATGGAGAAGAAAACTGAGTTGAAGCAAAGAGGGAAATTTGTGCACTGTAATGGATCCTGTACTAGCGGTGCCTTCAAGTTCAAAGAAGACAGACGCAACTTTTAGATTAGAGTGCATCAACTACAATGAGCAAAATCAATTTTTTTTTTCCATTTGATAGCCCAAGTGATGGTATTTAACTGTGACCCACCACATGGCCTTCCAACACTCACCTCACCCCCTCAAATCATAGAGACAGGGAAGAGCGCTTTACAAAGACTTAAAGGAGGAGTTTATAGCTATTGTTTAAAAACGTAATTAACACTGTGTTTAAAGCAAAAGTGAGACAATTACCACCTCCTAAAGGTCTTAAGAACTCTGAGCTGCAGACTTCCCGCCAGACTGACTGATATCACTGGCACCATAAACACAGCTTTGCAGGAACCATCCCATTCACAGCCCCAGCAGCTATTGTCCTTACGTGCTAAGTATTATTATTACTATTACTCTCTTTGTTTATGGTGATGTGCTCAGAAGTCTGCAGTTCAGGTTTCTCAAGACCATGCTGACTCTTACCAGGAGCAGCCCCACTTCCAAAGGGTGTCAGTGGAAGTTGAGAGCTCTTGAGGCTTCCCCACCAGCGCTTGGCCCCTTGCGAGGTTAAGCTTGGGTAGGTAGTTACGTTAGATTGCAGAATTAATTCCACATGTGCTTAATGGATAGCGCATGTTACATCAGCATTACTACAGGTTTGACCCATATACATATATGCCAAGCAAATATACAGCTGGCCATTTATGCTTGGAAACTCCAGCTTTTCATAGAATGGCTTGAGTTGGAAGAGACCTCAACGTTCATCTAGTTCCAAGCCCCCTGCCTTGGGCAGGGATGCCCCCACCAGATCACGTTGCTCTAAATCTCATCCAGCCTGGCCTTGAACACTCCCAGGGTTGAGGCATCCATAGCTTCTCTGGGCGACCTGTGCCAGTGTCTCACCACCCTCATAGCAAAAAACTTCTTCCTAATGTCTAATCTAAATCTACTCTGTTTAAAACCATTGCCCCTCATCCTATCACTATGCTCCCTGATAAAGGGTCCCTCCCCATCTTTCCTGTAGCCCCTTCAGGCACTGGCAGGTGCTATAAGGTCTCCCCAGGACTTTCTCGTCTCCAGGCTGAAGAGCCCCAACTCTCTCAGCCTGTCCTCATAGAGACGGTTCTTCAGCCCTCTGACCATCTTTGTGGCCTCCTCTGGACCCGCTCCAACAGGTCCATGTCCTTCTCGTGTTGGGGGTACCAAAGCTGGATGCGGTACTTTTGTTGGAGTGGAACTGTTTTCATGTTCTGCTCCATAAATTCAAGGCAAAATCTGAATGGAAAGAGAAAGAAGGGACAGCATGATTTCCGGCTGAAAGAGGGTAGATTTAGATCAGATATTACCAAGAAATTATTTTCCATGAGAGTGGTGAGACCCTGGCATAGGTTGCCCAGAGAAGCAGTGGCAGCCCCATCCCTGGGAGTGTTCAAGGGCAGGGTGGGCGGAAGCAACCTGGTCTGGTGGGAGGTGTCCCTGCCTGTGGTAGGGGCGTTTGTACAAGATGAGTTTTAAGGTCCCTTCCAACCCACACTGTTCTGTGATTCTGTCTATGATCTCAGCTTCTCAGTTCAGGCTAGAAACATCATGCCATGTTGCCGTGATAACCTCTGGTGAGTCTCTAGGCGAGTCCCAGTGCATCATCTTCCTCTGTCTCAGACTGGCCAGCATGTCCATTTGCAGAACAGCAGGTAAGGTAAATTGGCACTGATTTGAAGGTTCGTTTAGTTTGGACTAGTTGCAACATATTCATTACAGAAAAATGTGGTAAATTAGATTAAGTAAAGCCAGAAAGCCCTGTTAATTGCTTTGACTTGCCATGAAGACAAGACTACTCAGAGTCTCAGAAGCAAGGATGTGTTTTCTATATGTCTGAAATATTTTAAGTGCTACTTCCTCAGCCCCATGCTAGACCCTTATCAGTCTTGGTGCAGACTCAACCAGCTGCCTGCCTGCCCATGGGGTCTTCTCCTGGATGCGGAGCCCCGGGGAGAGCTGCCCACCAGCACCACTCTGCCTGGTCACCTCCCAGAGCCGCCGTGACTCGCCCTTGCCTCATTGCCAGGCTGGAACTTTGCTTACTATCAGGTTCCTCACTGAGTTATTACTCCAAGGCTGATGAGCTACTTGGAGTTCAGAGATGCACAGTTATTTCTCCAGGATTCTCAAAAAGCCAGGTACTGCTAAGCAGAATGTATTTTTTATTTCAAGTTAGCGTCTACTCTGTGGCGTGCATGTATCTGAAGACTAAAATGAGAAATAGCTAAGAGGGAGGAAATCATATAACAAAGCTAATTTCTCTCTCCCTCCTTCCAAACAAAGAGAAGAAAGTCTGTGATTAGATGACACGGTTTTAAAGGAATGTTGTAACGTACAGAAATCCCATGCCATTATACGCACCCCTGAGGGCAGTGTATATTTCTGTTTCCAGCACCTTCCAAGGCACTTTGTCTCTATTCTCTAGACTGGATAGGAAAAATTCAATTAACTCATAGATTATTTGACACTGACTGAAATAATTAATCTCACTGACTGAGCAATTTATAAGATGGTATTCACCTTACCTAAATTCGGCCAGAAGAAGGTTACATGTCTAGTCTAATGTCATCTAAGATGTTTGCAGGGTCTCTGAGAGAAAACAGATCCCTTCAGAGGGTGATTCTTCCCTCTTCTCCTCAACACCCATCACAGTGTGCATGAGATACCTTGCTGGGACCCCAGGAGATGTCCAGGGAGCTGCAGGGTCCAGGTGAGGCACCAAGGTAAGGCACATGCAAGTGATGTGCTGCAGCTCAATGAGGTTTGATTCAGGAACCATTGCTTTGCACCCCAGCGAACACTTGAATCCTGGGAGGTGCCAGTGCAGCAGCGTGGGAGGAGAAGGTGCCACTGCCCAGCTGGGAGCAGCTTTTTCACAAAATCATGAATGGTTTGGGGTTGAAAGGAATTTTTAAAGGTCCTCTAGTCCAACCTCCCTGCAGTGAGCAGGGACATCTTCCACTGGATCAGGTCGCTCAGAGCCCCGTCCAGCCTGACCTGGGATGTCTCCAGGGATGGAACCTCCACCACCTCTCTGGGCAACCTGTGCCAGTGTTCCATCACCTTCATTGCAAAGAATTTCTTCCTTCTGTCTAGTCTGAAACTCCCCTCTTTCAGTTTAAAGCCATTACTCCTTGTCCCTTCTCAGCTTCCCTGTAGCGCCTTCAGGAAGGCTGCTACAAGGTCTCCCTGGAGCCTTCTCTTCTCCAGGCTGAACAGCCCCAACTCTCTCAGCCTGTCCTCCAGGTCCTCCACCCCTTTGATCATTTTTGTGGCTTCCTCTGTACCCCTTCCCACTTCTTTCAGTTAACCGAGTTTTCCCTCACTAGGACCCGAGTTTCCCAAACCAACCCATCCTTAATATTTAAGTTACTGCATTACAGGTAGCGGACGGCTCCACGTGGCACTGAGAAACGTCCACCTCTGGACCCACAGCCCAGCTGACGTTGCAGGAGCAGAGTTGAGGTCAAATACTGTGTCCCAGTGACATCAAGGAGCAAAAATAAGTGTCATCAGCCAGAACACCCAGTGTTTTGGGCGCAGTGCTACAAGGTCTTTGATAAACATGCATACATATGCATTTAAGAGCGGCTACTATATTATTATAATGTATATGTGCATTCTATATATATGTTATAGAAGGATTATACAACCCTCCATCATACTGCATGAACTCGTAATATGTTATATGAAATAGTGGCCCAAGATTTCTCGCCTTCGTAAACAGATAGTGTTGCAAACTAGAATGAAAAGGTCATTCTTATGAATGAAGCTTTGGAAATCTAAAAGTACTTTTCCCTCTTGAGCACGGTGCGTTGAAGAAAGCATGCGTGTGACTATAAAAACCAAAATAATCTCCTCTGCTATGTACTTGATAACAGCAGAGAGTCACATTTACACTTGTATGTGTATATGCACTGCCATGTATATATGTGAGGTGTCCCTTCTTTGTAATTCCCCAACACCTCTTCTTCAGCCAGCTTTTGTAAAATGATATTTCTATATTTACTTAAGCATCTATTTAAAGAGGAATCCCTCATAATTAGTCACCACACAGATAGATGACACTGTTTGGCTGTGTTTATTTAGTTTCTATTAGTGATTGGCAAAAACTCCACCATGGCTTCGAAGCAGATATAGATGAATGACCCACTGATCATAAAATAAAGTATGATGATCTTTTCTAGGCCTCGTGGGAAATGGCATGTAGAGAGGACACGTATCACTATCTCCTCCTGTCACTTTGTGATATAATATTAAATCCGGTCATTCTGGTAGAGATGGCTCAAGAGAAGATGCCTATAAAGCAACAGCATACTCTATGGTATTCAGTAAGGCAAAAGAAGCTGTTGACTTCAAGTCATAGGGTCATAGACTGGTTTGGGTTGGAAAGAACCTTAAAGACCATCTAGTTCCATCTCCTCTGCCATGGGCAGGAACACCTCTCTTCTGCCAGCCCAGGTTGCTCCAAGTCCCGTCCAACCTGGCCTTGGACACTCCCAGGGATGGGGCTGCCACAGCTGCTCTGGGCAACCTGTGCCAGTGCTTCACCACCCTCATGGAGAAGAATTTCTTCCTAACATCTAATCTAAATTTGCCCTCTTTCAGCTTAAAACCATTACCCCTTGTCCCATCACTACACTCCAAGTCTCCCATCAGGAGTGATGGACAGAATATTAACCTCCAGAATATTAATCTTTAATGGCTGGCTTGCTCTTACCTGCTGGTACATGGCTTATCGCCTGTGAACCCAAGAGAGTGCTGTCATTTGTTCATCCAGAGCTTGTTCGTGGAGTGATGTGGATGGCATGGAGAGGAGAACATCTGGGCTGGGAACCAAAGAACACATGAGAACGTGCTGGTTGTCATCATGTCTTTCATTGCCCTCAGAAGCTCTTCTGACGGAGTATATGCCCAGCGCCTCTCCCTGCCTGGTCTGCCCATTTTTTTGGTTGTTGGTGCAAACACCAGACTTTATTAGCAGATTTATCCCTCCAGGTGTGGATCAGTAGAGCAGGAACTCTTGTGTGTGCTCACAAGAGACAGCAGCAGAATTGTGCTATTACAACCAGATACCCCTTGCTCAGGGAATACATCTCGTGCTGACTTCGAAACTCTTCATCTTGTGCAGCTTAAACTCATCTCCCAAATGGCAAGCGTTAGAAGAGCAGGAAGACCTACCTGCCTGTTTGATAATCAAAGTTTACACTACTGGCAGGATAGATATTTTTGCTAATACACAGCAGTCATGTCAGAAACTCCCAATGTGTTATCAATAGGCTTTTTTTTTTTTTTTTTTTGAGTTCCATGGCATTAGTTCAGGGCTTGCCTGAGCCATTCATGGAGCAGGAACTGCTGCCTCCTGAGAACAAAGAAATCCTTCAAGATTGTGAGGGTGCTAGTAATGACAGATAATAAATAACACCAATTATGGTTTCCTTGTGGATTTTCAAAATATGGTGGGTGAGAGGAAGATAACACAGAAGCAGAGGACTGAGTTACTTAGTTCTCTGTGCTCTGTGGAATGCTGGACGAAACTAGCAGGCACAGACAAAGACAGAGCCCAGTGGGATTATTTCAAACGAGATGCAAAAATAACCTAAAGTACTTTTAATATGGCTGGAAAGAAAGCTTGTTCCCGTGGGAGGCAGAGCATCCGCAGTTACTACTAATATCAGGGAGAGCTTAGAAGTATTTGCAAATGTAGCTGGAGGGACAATGCCTTTAAAGACAGAGCTGCCCCTGCCTGGAAAGTTGGGTTTGATTTCTGTTACACCATGATGGCATGGACCTCCCTTTCCTCATGTTGACCTTACTGGCAGAAGGGTCAGCCATAAATGAAGTGAGCAACAAAGGTGGTAGTTCCTAGGAAGATGGTGGGGACGAAGATGCTTCTGGACAAAGTGGCTGTAGGAGTTTCTTGGCTCCAAACTCTCAGTCTAGACTGTAGGATTTTTTTTTTTTTTTAATAAAATTGGGAAATAGGTTTCTGTAGCATGCTGGCATCTTTTGTTAATTTTACCCCAGACCTGTGGTTTCATTCCTCTGATATATTGCCTGCTATTCCTAGATTTATACTTATACACACATGTATAGTTATATATATGTACTGCTGCTGTCAATCATAATACCTGCTATTCTTTCACTGTACTCATTAGCAAAACACCTCGTAGACCCTGGCTTTGCTGAGGGCAATTCATCTCCAGTTTGAACTTGTTGACTTTAAACAGTTCGATGGATGAATTTCATCATTTATCCTCGCCTTTTGATAATGCTGAAGGTTATCAGTTGCAGTGATTTCATAATCCTTTTTGGGTCTCTTTCATATCTACAAAAGGCAGGAGATAGGTTTTTTTCCCTATTCAAGAGCCACTCATCTGCAGGTAAAGAATTTAACAGCTTGTGGGAGTGCTACTTACTGCCAGCAACAACGTGACTGGTCTTTCTTGGTGCTGAAAAAAAGCTTCTTAGAAGTCACATTGTGAAAGGCAAAAATGGAGATATTTTCTTTCACACTTTCACCAGGAACACTTAATACAGGAAAACAAATACATTGCATTGAAAGGGGGCCTGTCTGCATTGATTTCTGTGGCAGAATTTAATTGTTCAGGGGTCTGGGGCTTTTTTTCTGTTTGTTTTAAGATCTGGTAATAGAGAAGGAACAGCTTGCTAGAGGATTTTTGAATTTAGATGTTTGTGGTAGGAAAAAAATGTTTAAAGTTAACTTGATTTTCTTTCTTTAGGGTGTGAGGATTTCAGAGCAAAACCCAAATTGCATAGATTGTTGTATGACATAGATATCCAGATGGTTAGGCTGGCTTATCTTTATTCTGGGATTTGTAAGTACTGAGCCCCAGTACATGATTTTGGCATGTTATCTCCCTATTTTTTTGCATTCAGATTTACCTGACAAACTCCTCCTTGTGCAAGCACTGACGGCTAATTTCTCCAGGGCTCCAGGAGCTGTCCCCTTTTACCCAGGGCCACGGTCCTGCCTCACATCCCATCCCTGGCATGCAAAAATAGGCAGAGGCCCAGGGTCAGAAGTAGTTTAAGAGAACTGGTAGTTGCGTTTGGTCTGATTTACCTAAAATAACAGGTTGCTGTTCCTGGGTGTGGTCCAAAAGAATGATCACAGCAACATATGGGCCTCCATGATGGTTGTGTCTTTGGGCAACCACGACCAAGTGTTCATTGGAGCGCTTCAGCGATGTTTCCAAGGTGTTTTGGATCATCTTGCTTCAACCTCGAATTACGTTAATGGCTAAATTCAGCCCATCCTGGGGAAAAAAAAATAAAAGTAAGACCATTGTTATGAAGGGTAACTTTAGCATCATCGTTATTTCACGCACGTTTGCAGAATATGCAGATGAAACCATAGCCGTAGTCTTTACTGAGCAGAAACATTACAGAAGAACCTTGATTACGTTTCTCCTCTGGCTTTTGGTCTCCCCTCGCAGAAGTTTTTTGGAGTTTATTTTGCCTGGCAAATGGCTGCTACATGTCCCATCTTCCCAAAACAACACAAAAACAAATGCCTCCTGTAGGCTAGCAATCTTTTTAATGGCTAAGGGTGTCTACTCACCAGACATGGAATATGGGCTTTCTCTCAAGAGAAGCTACGTAGAGGTAGGGGAACTCTGGGATGGGGGCTTTTATCCCAGGGCTGGCTTATGCAGGGCTTCGCAGCACACTTTTCATGGAGAAAAGGGCTCCTGGAGCCCCGTTTGATGTGGGTAATCTTCTGCTGGAGCTGTCGACAGATTAGCTGACTTCACAAGCTTCTTTCGAAGCTTCATTTTTCATTTAGTTTCCCAGGAGAAAACAAAACCTTTATTATTTCCATCCGATGCTCTCACCAGCATCAATATTACAATGTGAAAAAAAATTTACTAATAATTTTATTCTAATTAAAACCAATTAAAAAATAAAATTACATCTCTCTTTTTATTTGTTTGTTTGCTTGTTTTCAGACACACCCCCTGGATTTGCTTCCCCTTGCCAATGTGTCCCAACTCCTGTCAACAGTCGGGACTTGACACCAGAAAAGAGCCTGTAACAGGAAAAACTGCAGCAACGTGCTCCCTGGCACAGCTTTTTCTAACACTTATCCACCACTGCTTCGTTTGTACATTGAAATTTGGGGATTATCTGTGCATATAAATGTTTATTTTAGCCAGTATAGCTCGGTGATATTTTTAGTATTAGTAGTAGTTAGTAGTAATTTCATGAGAAAGTCTGTAGTTTGTCAGCCTTCGCTGCCTTGTGTCTTATCTAGGAAATGTAAGTGTCTGCCAGGCAGTATTGTGGACAGTGCTGCCTTCATTGCACGGCACTTAATCTGCAAGGGTTTTGTTTATTTTAGCAAATAGAGGAAGCAACCAGCCTCTGCGCGTCTCACTTTGAGCAACTGCACTAGTGCTGTGTGTTACACTATCACTCTGTTTAGGATGCTTGCATCCTTCTTTCAAAAAAACAAAACAACAACAACAACAAAAACACCTAGAAAACTCACAAAAGTGAAAATCTGCAGCCCCAGGCGATGCAATAGCTGAGGGTATGTGCCCTGGTTTATCCAGGTACTAGGCATGGCGGAGGGTGGTAGAGAATCTCTTCAGCAAGCAACAAAAATGCCAAAGTCCTCACTAAAATGTCTTCTTCCTCACCACCACCACTCTTTGCTTTATACAGTGAAGCTGGGGAGATGCTCCCCACTTCAGTGTTTATTTTTGCTGGTATAATTAGCTGGCTTTTTTACTAGTAATAGTGCTTAGTAATGGTTTCCTTTAAAAAACTGTTACAAGCTGTGCAGATCTTCTTGGCTTTGCGTGCGTACAATGCCTTGAACTGGTAGGACCTCAATGTTCTAAGGCAGTGCTGCTAATTAATTCTTGGCTGCAGAGGTCCTGATAAGAGTAAACAAAGAGTGAAATTAGCTCAGGAGAAGACACAGGAATTCACAGGCAAACCCACATCCTTCCATGATATCATTGGGAATCCACCCATACTCCACCCATGCAGTCGACTGAGCCCTGGCTGAGGGCAAGAAAAGCTGAATTTTTGGAAGGATGAGCTGTAGATTCTAGAGACTCAGCATTATTTACAGCCTACAAGGATTTTATTCCCATCCTATTAGCTGGAATAGCAAGATCATTTACGTTTACTCTCACGTGCAGAAGCCAAAACCCTGAGCCCCTACGCCCACACCATCCATCCCCACAGCACCCAGCAAAGCCCCTCAAAGCCCTTGATGGCGTGAGATGGCTGCAAAGACAAAACCTTGCCCTTCCCTCCACTCTTGTGGACCTTGCTCAAGCGAAAAACTCCATAAATGATTGGGGGAGGATTTTAACATCAGGCAGGGAGGTGCTGCCTGCTGACAGTAAGCCTGGGTTGGGCAGGAGGAGAGGCAACTGCCTGAAGGATGCTTGAATTGGGGCTCTCAGGAGAAGCTCCCCAAACCCCACCAGCTCTGGCAGCACAGGTGATTCTTCCCCAGGAGTGCTGCTCACAAGCATCCTCGGTGCTAAACTGCTGCTGAAAATATAATTCGGGGTTTTTTTTGTTGTTGGTTTGGTATTTTTTCCCTCCTCCTTCCCGAAGGAGGACTGCAGTGAGGAGGTGGTGAGGTCCTCACGGTGCTGGCATGTGTTGCCATGACATTGAAGTAATTGCTGCTACCTTTCTCTCAGTCTTTCAGAATTAAGTGACCAATTTTGCCAGCACGCATCTGCAGGAGGAAAGCAATTTTCTGTAATTCAGTAAATAGATACATTATGCCAATGCTTTCACAACAGCAGAGAGGCAAGGATTTTTACTGCTCCTACTGTTTGCTAACACCTTGCACTTTGCGTTAGCAAATCGTGGAACTGCTGGTGGAAAACGACGACGTGCAGCCTGAGAGCTTTCCCCAAAGGACTATAGGAAGAGAGCATGAGAACATAAAGGTGCAAAGTGGTAAAATTACGTCTAGACTGGCTGCCTTGCAAACAAAATTCACTTCCCTCCGAATGGCTGCCTTCGTGTTGCAGCTCCTTGACTTGGCAGACTCCATGGATGTTCAGATTTCACCATTTTTTGCAACGTTCTTGACCATGGACTTGACAGAGTCACCTAAAATACCACATGGCAGGAGCCAGGCTCCATCTACCACGTTCGCTACCTCAGCAAGGGCTGTTACATAAAAAGCTTGTTTTAGGTAATCCAAGGTAAAAAGCAATTTACTAAAAAACAGGTCGGATCAGTAAAAAACATAAACTAATAGAGACTGTGTGAGCCCTGGCTTAGCAGGAGCAGGGAAACCCGACCTGTTTTGCTGAGCATGGTGATGCCTGGCCATCCCCTGCCCCTGCAAGGAGTTGGGTGGGACCCACTGGGTTTGGTCTGACCCCCATCTGTCTCCATGCCCAGCTCTTCTTCCCCTCTCCACCCTCTCATGAGGTGGGGCAGAGCTTACTGGGAGGACTTGCCGCAGCCCACTTCTCTCCTCCCTCCCGCAAATCTCGTATGCCCCATCCTCTGTGTCTCGTGGAACATCTCGGCAGCCAAGCTGGAGTCGTGACGGCCTTTGGATGTCCGTGTGCTCTCCCCTTCATCACAGGAATCAAGTTGTGGCGTTCCTGTGGGAAACACCGCCAGATCCAAGGGGGTAGAAGTGTTTTGAGGTGGTTTCTGCCAGACACTTTTCTAAGCAGCAAAGCAGATTATAAGTCTGTGGATGGAAGGTTTCTGCCCAACTACTCCAGTTTGGAAGGGGTCCCGTTCAAGATATGGCAGTTTTTGTTCATCTCCTTCCTTAGGGAGCAGCTGACACATCTCCTCTCTTGCATCCCTTCTATCTTAAAAAAACCTGTGATAACAAAGGGGAAAAGGACTCATGTCCCAGGAACTTTGGCTACGTAACAAATAGCAGCAGCACCTCAGATTCCTATACCACTTTCTAATTTCTTTAATTTTTTTTTTTGAAGTTCAAGGGGGAGAAGGGAATACATATTTCTCCTCCCCATGTTGCAGATAGAGAAACTGAGGTTAAAGAGATTTAACTCGCAGCAAGACCACCCAGCCAGCCTGTGGGTGAGCTGGCAGATGAACAAAGCCCTCTTGATTTATTAGCAAGCATCTATCCTAGAAGATGTTGCTCTTTCCTCCAGCGAAGTGGATGGACCTTTAATAGCACAGTTAATTAGTGCTTTGTTGCATTTTTCATTTAATCAGCTCGTATTGTACCCCAAAGACTTTTCATATTTTTTCCTTCTAGCCCCAGTTAGAGGATATTGGAAAATCTCATTGGCCTTTGGCCGCTCCAGACACCGGATGGACTCAGTGTTGCTCTGCCTTGGGCACCTCCCACTGCCGACCCAGCGATTCACTTCACTGAGAAATCTTATTTAAAGAAAAAAAAAAAGGGGTTGGATGTGACTGAACGAACATCCCAAATGTTTCCTTGAAAATCCTTTAACCTCTGAGGCATCAGAATGACTTTGGAAAGCAACCAGATCAAACAATCCCCGGTCTCTCAGAGAAATGGCAGTCCTGGCTCCCTGCTGGGTGGCATCAGCCCGTCGTGCCTCCACCCTGTTCCCAGACATAAACCGTTGCCCGCTTGCCAAATTCAGAACTGGGTCATTATTTCCATTTCTCCATCTCCAGCGTTCACTCATTTTTCCTTGAAATACCCTAGGTGTGCAAGATTCTGGAATGACTTCTGCAGATGGCAGCTGGGAGTTGCACCTTGATGAGAAAATCCCAACAATGCATCAGCCCCTGTTACCTGTGGCATATGGACCTTTGCACAAGATCGTAGAATCACAGAATTGTTGGGATTGGAAGGGACCTTACAGATCATCTAGTTCCAACCCCCTGCCATGGGCAGGGACATCCCCCACTAGATCAGGCTGCACCATCCAGCCTGGCCTTAAAAACTTCCAGGGATGGGGCTTCCACCCCCTCTCTGGGCAACCTGTGCCAGTGTCACCGCCTCCATCCAGAGGGAAAAGTTGGGTGGCTTTTCAGCATCTCAGGAAACCCCAATGTGAGTAGGATCTGCTTTGCTGGACCACAGAGGAGGAAGTGGGGACTGGTGGGCAAGGACATCTCAGCTGTTCGGGGTGACTTGAGCAGTACATCTGCCTGCTTTACCAGCTGACAAAGTATAAAGTCGTTTTTTCAACATACATTATAAAATAAGGGCCAGTGCACAAGAACAGCAGACAGAGTACAGAACCACAGAACGTCAGGGGCTGGAAGGGAGGTCTAGAGATCATCTAGTCCAGCCCCCCTGCCAGAGCAGGATCACCTACAGCAGGTCACACAGGAACGCGTCCAGGCGGGGTTTGAATGTCTCCAGAGAAGGAGACTCCACAACCTCCCGGGGCAGCCTAGACGTCATAACACCAAAATATTGTATACAATTCTTTTCTAAGGATGTCTGACAAATAGGATCAGATGCATATGGCTAAAACCTGCACGGCCTTTTCCAAGTGTAACAGTTGTGACGTCAGAGCAAGAGTAGAGCTCTTGATATTCAGTTTGTACCAGATAACCCAAAAGGTGATGGGTTACTGTCGTCAGCAGTGATGTGCACCAAATACTCCATGAATTAACTTCTGGGTCAGCTCAGCAAAGCAGCAGAAATACTTCAGCTGTGACTGTACGCGATTTGAGAAACAACCCTGTCTTAAAAACATCAAGTCCAGCTCCTTAGTGTAACATTTTGGGTACCCACAAACACCGACCTGATACCTCCCAGTGGCGTTGGCCCCTTACCTTGGGGACAGAGAGGATGCCAGCCTGGTGTGATGCTGGGGATCCCCGTCATTCAAGGGCAAAACTTTTGCAGATCAAGGCACTTTTGGTCTCTCCAGAGTTCAAACAGCCGTGAAGTCTCACTGCCCACTCTCTTAGCCCGCAAGGACCTGGTGCCTAACAACGCATCAGAGGTGTCGGGCCAGCTCTGCACAAGTTGTGGAGCACACAAGGAAGGCTGGCATCACTCCTGCTTGCTCTGAAAACTTTTCTATGAAACAGTGGCTGCTGCTGCAGCCAAGATAGATCAAGATGCAACACGCAAGTCCTCCTTTTCCTCATACAAAGTGTATTTTGAAGAGCAAGTGCAGCCCCTCCACCCGTATATGATTACATGGAAATACACGTGTATGTAAATAAGATGCACTTATGCAATACAGTTAGACCGCTCCAGAAACGAGTCCAGGAAAGGTGAATATACAAATCTCTCCTTTCTGTTTCACGCATGAGCTAATTGGTCTTGCAGACAGTGTTTTTCATCGCTTTAGCACCAGCCTTCTCTTTAATGGCTTTCTGAAATGTTTTTGATCTCCTTGGCGTGTGTTTCGAGTTAATCACTGATGCTCGTGGAGCCCCAGCCCGCGTTGATGCAAGTGGTCTTCACTCGAGCGAGCAGCGAGCTGCTCAGGAAGCCCTCGCCTGGGCGAAGGCTCGCAGCACACAGCCATCACGCTGCATTTCGCACACTACTGTGTTTCTGTAAATGTGAAAAAGCCGAACATCAATATCCAATTCATTCTCTGGGGAAAAGAAATCTCCACCTAACCTATGAAGTGCATCTAATCTAAACAGCAACAGTTTACAGCAACACCCGGCCCATTACTTCCACAGCTGCTGAGAGACAGGGGGGCTGTTGGAATCCTTTTATCGAGAAGGTTTTAAGATAATAGAGCAGTGATGTGAGGCTGATACTCGTGGCTGTTTGTGAAATAAAAAAATCCCCTAAACTTCCCTAACATTGTAGCATTTGCTGTCCAGGTTCAAAAAAGAAATGGGAAATAATTTTTAAATTGAATGCCAGGGCAAAAGGCACAGGAGGCCTTGTTTTTCAGGGGAGGCTGACTGGCGCTGTAAGTCTTGAAAAGAGAAGGCTGAGAGGGGACCTTATTAACATATACAAATATCTGAGGGGTGGGTGTCAAGGGGAAGGGGACAATCTCTTCTCAGTGGTGTCCAGCAATAGAACAAGAAATAATAGGTTTAAGTTAGAACATAGGAAGTTCCACCTCAACATAAGGAGAAACTTCTCTCCTGTGCGGGTGCCGGAGCCCTGGCCCAGGCTGCCCAGAGAGGGTGTGGAGTCTCCTGCTCTGGAGACTTTCCAACCCACCTGGACACATTCCTGTGTGGCTGCCCTGGGTGACCCTGCTCTGGCAGAGGGGTTGGACTAGGTGATCTCTAGAAGTGCCTTCCAACCCCCAACATTCTGTGATTCTATAAATCTATGGCCCAGCCTGTATAGGAATTCTTCTTATGTCACAACTCCTCCATCTAGCACCCTCTTCCAGCATGTGAGTGATTTTTATTGTCCTTCCAAAGAAGACAAGAACATCCCAGTTGTCCACGTGTGGCTGGTTGTGGTTAAGCAATGAAGACACAGACCTCTTAACCCATGAAAAGTCAAACCACTGACTCCAGCACACATGCAACGTAGGTCACTTGGCTTTCAGAAATGTCAATACACATCTCTGATGCTGGCTTGTATCATTTCAATGTATAGCAAAATCAATTTTTAAAGAGCCTGTCAGTGTGTTCTTGTTTTTAACTCAACCAGTAGGATTTGCAAAGGTAGGTCATGCCAGTAGATAAATAACAATTTAACTCTGATTAACCCATAAGTGGAACAGCAAACTCTTCCTCCTGGCTGCCTGCAGAACCCCCCACCTTTCACTTTCTCTTCCTTTCATCAGTCTCCACCGAATTAATGTCTCATGCCTCAGAAAGCCCAGGTTATACCAGAGCTTAGACTAACAGAACTTACCGACGTGCAAACCACAGCAAATATATTTGTAAATCTGGCCCACGCCTATATTGAGGTGCTGTATTTCAGGCACGTAGGTTGAATCACCTTCCCGTGCAGACCAAGGCTAAAATTAGATAAACAGAGTCAGGCAATATTTGGATTTTTCTTGAAGCGGTTGATTGTGATAGCTGCCACTTTCTTTTCCCATCTGCCCTGCTCTGTTTAACTGGTAGCAATGAATAGTCATTGTTGTCTTCTGCTTGGCCCAGGCTGTAGAAGAACGTTTCTCACCAGCATCTGGGAAAGCTCAGAGCTCACCCTTGCTGGTGGTGATCTTGTAAGAGGTGGTGGCCTCACAGTGCTCAGCCACAGCCAGCATTGCTCCAGGAGAGTTCTCATGCAAACCTCCTGTCCCTGATGGTCTGTGGGAAGGTTGATGAGGGTGAGGGACACAACTGTAATGCTGGGTGTTGGGGAGCTGCCTTACTGATGGCCAAAAGTGCCAGGGTTGGGGTCAAGCTTGCGAGATGGAGCTGTACGAAGCCTGACACAGCCACCAAGTGACCAGAGATGGTGGTTTACCATGGGGCTTGGCATAGAGTGGTTGACAAGCTGAACCTGGGCTCCAGGACATCGCACTGGGATGTGTGCGCTTCTCCCTTGCCTCAGGGCACCATCTCCTGGCATGAACTTCTAATGAGCTGTAACGATGGTTCCACCTGATGGCACACACACATTGGGAGTGGCAGTGCTGTTGTAGACCACCTCTGAGCCACAGAGCAGAAGCCAAGTATATTTAATTAGCACTTGCCCATCAGTGTCTCAGGTGCCCCTTTGGCCATGGGCAGCAAGACTCGCGGCACTTCCTGAAGAGCCTGGTTGCCCTTAGATCTTTGTACAGTCACTTGACCAAGGCGACAGGAGCAGGCACAGCAGGCAGCATCCTCCTGGCATGGATCTGTGTGCTGGAGATGAGCAGATCCATCCTGCGAGGAGAGCAGTGATGGAAGGATGTTGACGACGCAGCCTGCTCAGCTCCCCGGAGAAATATACACACCCGGTCACCTGCTAATGCCCTCCCGCAGAGGAACAGCTCCTCCAGCCATCGCACTTGCAGACCTTTCGAAGGCAGGATCATCCAGTAATTGTCCCTGTTTTTGCACCAGAGTGCACGGCCAGGTGAAGGGGGCCAGATGAGTCCCTTCCCTCGGCTTCGGGTTTGAAGGCAACGCGAGTGCAGCAGCTCCGTTCCCCGACCGACCGGCTGGTTTGAATAAGTTACGGGCTAAAAATCTGGAACATTTGTTCTCGTGCATATTAATGGACGATCCCTGGGCGCTGATGTTTATCTCACCAGGCCATTTAAATAATGGGAAGGCATATGCACGAGTTCAAAGCCATCGGCTCAGCTGCCTCGCCTCCTTCTGCCTTAGTGGCGCCGTGTGTCAAGCGAGGCAACCTCTGTCAGGTCTTCAGCCTGATGTTTTGTGTTTGGGCAGCTTCAAAGACCTCTGCAAATGGACACAAGGTGCTGCGCTTGCAGACACCCACAGAAACGAGTGGGAAAGAACTGCATGAAGCTGGTCTTTTTTCCCCACTTTTTCTTTTAGAAAAAAAACCCACCAGAATGCCTTTTCTCTTAGCAAGCACCGGTGGGGCACCTGCAAACCCTGCCTTCCCTTTTCACCTCCTGCAACGGTACTGATAATTTAAACATTTCACACTTCAGGCAGGTCCCTGATGGCAAAACAAAAATATTTTAATTATAGTAGATCAGACGGAGTCTCCCTCTCTTGCTCCTTAGATGCCGGTTTTACAAAGGGCATTTGTTTATAAGGCTCAGCTGGATTTTTCTTAAGAAGTTCCCTAAGCATTTCAGTTGCCATCTGTGCACCTTTGTTGCTCGAGTGCATTACCAGAACCTCCCCGGTTCAATCTAAATTGATAACTTTATCCAGCCTCCCTTAATATCACCGTAGAGCAGCTGCTTGTGGAGTTGTTTAATCTCCATTAGGGTTAAAATCCAAGCTTGCATCCATATGAAAGCGTGACCCAAGCAAGACACTCCGCCTCGGCGGGGCTCTCCAGGGCAGGGCTGCCTGAGGCCATTCGGAGCTGGAGGTTTTTAATATTTTCCTGCAAACCTTGCTGGCTGCGGATGTCCCCGGAGGGAGCCTGAAGGAGGTGATCCTTTTTCCTTGGTGCGTTTTGCACCCACAGTTCATTTTGGTTTTTTTCCCATCTGAAAATCATTTTGTGAGGTGCCGAAGCTGGGCGAGGGAGCTGGTGTTTATTCAAGGAAATAGGCTCTGTGAAAGCCTTTCTCTTAATCAGCTCAAGTGCTTCTGAAGGGATATATGTTACACCTTGTTTTGTCTGCAGGCAGTGAAATGTGGATGGTTAGGCTCAATTTAAATTATGTCTGATAGAGAAATGGAATCTAGATTATTTTTAAATCTCCTTATTTTGTTTCTACATCTTCCCGTACATCCATCTCAGCTGACATCCAGGGTGAAATGCTTGTCGGAGGAGTTCCTCCCCAAGATTTATTACACGGAAGAGAAATTATTTCCTGGGACAACACTCATGAATTATAGGAAAGAAGAACTACTTTTCCCCTTTGTTCCTTGACCGTTTTTCATCAAACAAATAAAACTGACGCGAAGTATCAGGCTTCCTTGGCATTAGTGTCCAGGTCCTCTCTCTGGGTGTAATACTGCTGGGATCTCAGCCAGAAATCCCTCTTTCATGTGACCCACTGCTCCAGGAGAAGGATTGCTCCCTCTAACACAGCTGGGTTCTGCTTCATGCTCTTCCCTTACTGAAGACAACAGTTCTGTCACTGATCTCTAAGGGTGCAGGTTCCAGCTCCTGTGTTTCCTTCCAGAGCTGGGCTTATCCTAACAGACCTTCAAATTAAAAAAAAAAATAAAATTACTGGAGTTCAGCCACCAGCTACTATTGTCCCACCTTGAGAAAGTCCATCCTTAATGATCTCTATGTGTCCAGTCAGGAAAGGACACGAAAGCAGCTCATGGCTAAAGGATGCTGTCATCCAGACAAAGCAGTGAGTAACCCAAATCTCCCGTGTTACTGTCCACAAGGAATGATGATGGTGAGGAACTGTCATGGACCAGCCTCTCTTCTCAGGTCAGCATGGTGGGAAGCAATGTAATAAATAATAAATAATATATGGCATATATAACATGACATATGACATAACATATATAACATATAACATATGTAACATACAACATGAGATGTGAGATATAATATAATCCCATAGGAACAGAAGTTGCACATTTTGGCTGAGATTAATCTCTCCTAATTTTATCTGTCTAAAAAATTAAATGCCCATAGCTGGGAAAAGTCCAGGACAGGAACACCCACCAGGTGGTGGGAGCTAGGGAGGGTGCAGAGCCCTGAGACATCCCATCATGTGCTGCCAGAGGTAGCACTGGCGCAGACGTGGCTGTGCCTTCCTCCACCTCATCTGCAGTGACCAGGAGGGACCAAAACATGGGGACAGGCAAAATAGATTGAATCGGAATAGCTTGTTCCATGCTGTAGAACATCAGCACCCCTCCTGCTCCCTGCCTTGGCATCAGCGTATTTGTCCTCGTTTCACTGAGCAGCTCCTCCGTACACCCAACACCTTCCACCCTCGTGGAGGCACTCAGTGTTTGATGACACCGGGTTCATCCACAACGCTGTTAGTCATAGAATCATGGAATGGTTTGGGTTGGAAGGGACATTTAAAGGTCATCTAATCCAACCCCCTGCAGTGAGCAGGGTCTCTTCCACTTGATCAGGTTGCTCAGAACCCCGTCAACCTGACCTGGGATGTCTCCAGGGATGGGGCCTCCCACACCTCTCTGGGCAACCTATGCCAGGGTCTCACCACCCTCACTGTAAAGAGTTTCTTCCTAACAGAAATCTGTCTAGTCTGGATCTCCTCTCTTTTAGCTTAAAACCACTACCTCTTGTCCTATCACAACAAGCCCTACTCAAAAGCCTGTCCCCATCTTTCTTACAGCTCCCTTCTAAGCAGTGGAAGGCCACTATGAGGTTTCCCTGGAGCCTTCTCTTCAGGCTGAACAGCCCCAACTCTCTCAACCCATCCTCACTGGGCTGATTCTCCAGCCCCCTGATCATTTTTGTGGCCTTCTCTGGACCTGCTCCAACAAGTCCATGTGTTCCCTGTGCTGAGTTATTGCTCACATCAACTCCAGGACTTGCTGTTCTTAACTGAGACCCAACGCTGTCGAGAGTCCATCACAACTCTAACCCTCGACCAGTACAGCAACCTTATGCAAACGACCTTCTCCCATCACCTTCTTTAAGGTTTTGCCAGTTTCCTTTTCCACAACTGATTTCCTGAGCGCATTACCTGCACCAATCAATTCAGGCCCCGGCTCCCCAAAATGCTGTGAGTTGGGGCTGTTGGGGCAGAAAAGCATGGACACAGGTGTGGGATCTGTTGGTCTGGTCCAAGGGACTCTACCAGAAAAAAAATCAATGAACATGGAGTGGGATGTCTTCTGAGTGTAGTAAATCCTAGAAATCATAGGAATCATAAAATTGTAGAATGTAGAATGGTTCAGGTTGGAAGGGACCTTGAAGACCATGTCGTTCCAACCCCTCCCGCTATGGGCAGGGATCCCTCTCTCCCACCAGACCAGGTTGCTCCAAGCCCCGTCCAACCTGGCCTTGAACACTTCCAGGGATGGGGCATCTACGGCACCCTGTGCCAGTGCTTCACCACTCTCACGGTGAAGAATTTTTTTCCTTATATCTAACCTAAATCTTCTCTCTTGCAGTTTCAGGCCGTTGCCCCTTGTCCTGTCTCTACAGGCTCTTGTAAAAAGCCCTTCTCCAGCTCTCCTGAGTCCCTTTCTTGTATTGGAAGGCCACTATTAGGTCACTCTGGAGCCTGGAATGGAATGGTAGAACAATGGAATGGTTTGGTTTAGAAGGAACCTTAAAGACTACCTAGTTCCAACCCTCCTGCCATAAGGAGGGACCCCTGTAATGGAAAAAATATCTTTAAAACTATTTGTTGTCTCGGTGATGGCTTTTCAGTGAGGATTTAGAGCAACACTGCCCAACTCCCTTCATGGAGGGTGAAACGTGGTGGCTTATCTTAAGTCCCACCACAAGATGTGGATGAAGGACCCCATCCTTTTTCTTTCTGGTGGGATGCTGAAGGTAGGACCTTGCATGGCGGCAGCTCCTGCAGGCAGCGATGGAGCGATGGGCAGAAATTTTAATCTCTGTAGTGAGAAATTCTGGGGTGACTCAAAATTGGGGCTGCCCAGCAAAAAAAAAATGTCCCCAGCTAGCCAGGCAACACCGTGATGGACTTTCTGTACACCACAGCATGAGATTTGATTGTTCACAGGTAATGAGAGGACATTCGCTTCGCCTGCAGTGAGCACTTCTCATGCTTAAGGGCATTGCTCAAGGGGAGTGCTGACAGAAAAAATGAGATTATTCATTTTTGTGGGATTTTACATTTTCAAGATGCCTTTCAGGCACTAACTAGACAAATAAAAATGAGCTAATCTTTTGTTATAGCTGCTCTGCAGCCATTAGGTGGAATTAGGACTCAAACTGGGTAGATATAGAAGAAAAAAAAAAAAGAATCAATTAAAAATATCCAAATGGTTATAAAAGTGCCCATGTGTTACGAAAAATTACGAGCACTCACACGCTTTACAACGAGCGTGTAGGACTATTCTGGGCAATGCTGAGTCAATACAAAACTAGTCAAAGTGGTGGCAAAACCAGGAATTTGTAGATCTCAATGACCAAACCCAAATGCCTGCACCTCACCTGAGCAGCACATTGCCCCACGTGGACTTTGGGACCTTTTTTTGATGAAGGATAGACTTTTACCACTGCTGTCACCCAGTGTTGTGTCCCAGCAGAAGGGAGAATGTTCCAGCAACTTTCTGGAGTTGAGTGAGCTTCCTAGATGGTCTGGGACAAACCTCTAAAATCTTGGTTCAACATCTACAAAGTGTGGATGCAAGCACTTCCACCACACACAGGGATGCTGGGAAAATTATCAGATTCAGTAATAAGGATTATATACAGACCTTAGCTAAGGAGTGATGAGATTAATTGCCACTGTTCTGGTTGAAGATTGCTTCTTGGTGTCCTTAGCGGGTTCTTGCCTAAATGGCATTAGGCAGCCAGAGGGGAGGACTGTAGGATGGCCACTCTGCAGGGTAGATTTCCCATGAGATGGGTTTTGTTCATGAGAATTGTCCAGTTCCAGCATCTCCCTGGACCGCGTGCCAGCCCGGATACATCCCAAGCATATCTGATGGAGAGGGGTATGTCGTTCCCTCCTGGCAGCCCTGGCAAGGTTTTCAGCATCTTTTGGAAGCCACTGTTTCCTTCGATGACTAACGGGTCAAGGAACCTCACTTCTGGGTTTAGTGTTTTCAAAACAGAAGAAGTCAAAGACCATTAGTAACTTCCCCAGGCCGGAGCACGACTCTGCATTGCCACATAACTGACCACAGAAAAGCTTTATAAGGCAGGAGACAGCTTCAACCAGGGTGAAGCAACTTGCCCGGCGCGACACGGGATGTTGGTGGCGATGCTGGGAGCTGACTCAGGAGATCTGGGTACAGAGTCCGGTCCCTTAACCACAGTCTTCTTCCTCTGTCTCTTCCCACAGTGCAGCTACAAGGGGTGCTCTGGGCAGATTTCCTGCGAAGCAGGGTAGCGCCAAGCTACTTCTGGTGACCTTGACCACAGAAGCGATGGCCAGCGTTGACCCCAGAGAGAGAACATGGGATGGGACTCCCCAGCATCACGGGGCCACTCACCGTCCTCAGATCCACAGCAGACCTTGCTCAGGGGTTAGGGCATCCCTTCCAGGTGGGTTACACTGAGCAGCACAATCCTCTCCATGTGCAGTTACGTGCAGCCCAGCACACGTTGCTTGGCTGGAAGATCCTGGTCCCCTCGGTGCCGGTGATGAAGCAGATGGAAGGAGCGGGGGAGCTGCGTACTCAATAATTCCCAGCCAGAAGGTTGCCAAGAGGAAATGCACTTCCCGTAAAGTGGGCGCTGTTACTGACTTGTTTGCTGGAATTGCTTGAGTGGTAATTACGCTCCCTTAATATTGACATATTTAAATAGTTTCCAAGCATAATAAGAGTCCTGCCTGGCTCCCCACACCCCCTCCATCCAAATTTCTGTGGTGAGATTTCACTTTGAGCAGGAGATTATCTGAAGGGACGTGACTTGCCCATGTCTTGTTTATTGTTCTGCATGTCCAGAGGTTTTGCTCTTGTGAGCAGTGCATTTGGATGGGCTGAGCATTTGAAGGTGTGACAGGCATCTGTTATGCAGGGGAAAAAAAAAAAAAAAAAAAAAAAATCCAGTGTGCTGCTTCATGGCCATGACCCCCATCTCACATTGTGATGCTGATAGGGTAACACCGGCAGCATCAGCGTCAATCCCGCCACATTTGTGTCTCATTCATTATTTGTCAAAATTCCTGAGACGCTCTGTCCTGAGCAGGGTGGCCAGAAAAACGACCATTCCCTCCTTATGCCATTTCATATGTGGGGGTTTTTTTTGGTTTTTTTTTCCCCCCCTAGAAAAAAATCTCATGCTAAACACATGGTAGGAATCTAATGCTCTGAGCAGCCTTCCAGTTTCCTCCGTCTGCAGGACATCCCACGCGTGAATTCAGGCTGGTGGATACAGACCCACAAATTTGGTACCTTTACCCCTGCAGAATAAATTCCTTTTTCTCCTACACTGCACTGCTGCAGCTGTTGGTCCCTGCATCCCTCTGAGCATCCACACAGAGAACTGTCCAGCCATGGCTTACATAGAGTCCTGTTCCTCCCCATCCTCAGCAGCCTTTGGGAGGACTGGTCTTTGAAAACATCTCCTAGGGTTTTCCATTTCACCCCAAGTTTTTTCTATTACAGGTTTTTTTTCTATTACAAGTACTGCCAGACCCTAGAGCTAACCCCTCTTTGACCTCTTCTGCTCCATGCCTGGGGTCATGGAAACCATGCAGCATAGGCTGGACATCCCACGGGGCAGCTCTCCAAGAGACAGCGGTGGTGGTGAGGGACCCATGACCCTTCCCACCGTGCAGAATAGAGACAGGCCCCTTGCCGAGCATCTCCCCTTCCCGAGAGGCTGCACAACTGCATCAGTCCTTGCCTTGATCCAAGGGCACGTTTTTCTGAGCCTGAGCATCACGTTGGCCAATTTGCTATGTTGCCTCAGGGCTAAAGAAGCGTTTCTCACCCTTGTTTGGTGAAAGCGAAACCATTGGCCAATTTTCTACGTTGCCTCAGGGCTAAAGAAGAGTTTCTCACCCTTGTTTGGTGAAAGCGAAACCAGGAAAAACTCCCACAAAGGCCTCGAGCCACCGGGGCATAGCTGAGCTGGGAAACCAGCGATTTCCCTGGGAATTACTGTAAAGGATGAAGGAGAGCCTGCTCGTCCTCCCAGGGCACTGGTTGGGTTGCACTTGCCTGCACGAAAGGGTGTGTGTGTTTTTTTTAATCTACGTCAGAGGGACAAGAAAGCCAAGAGAGCACCAGTAAAGTGCCAGGGAGGTACCAGAAAGGGAGCTGGGTAAACTCGATGCAATGCAAGGGAGCAAGGAGGCTCACGGGGTGCACAGGAGTGGCTCCAGGCAGGCTTGGGCTTGGGGTCGAGGCTTTTGCAGCCTACTTGGTCCTGCAGGGTTCGGGAAAGCAGGAATTTTGCGTACTTTCCCCGATTAATACACAGAGTTGCATCAAGGAAATACCTGGCTGTCATCATCAGCGTATCCTCCCAGCGCAAACAATCTTGGCAAGGCCTCGAGCGGTCCCAGCGTCTCAGGTCAGGAGCCAACAGTACGTTTGGTACAAGTTTCTTCACCTCCCCGTCTTTCATCATCTCCCAAACTCGCCCCGTCAACTTGCCATCCCAAAGGTTACTGTCGAGGTAGGAGAAAGCTAGTAGGCAATACGGTCCTAAAACTTGGAAGGGCAGCGCTACAAAGGCATCATTAAAAATCCTGACCTCTATTCGCCTGTCCTAAGCCTAACCCCTCTCTCTCTGGATTCTCCTGAGAGTGCAAGGTGTCAAATCCTCTTCTGAGTCTCTTAAATCAAGAGGATTCACTGGTCAACTTCTGGTCCTTGTGGTCTGTGACACTGGATGCGGGCACTGCTAGGATTGCCTGGCCACGTTTCCCAACTTCGTGAGTCCCAGATCCAAGCCCCAGCCTGTGGGCAGCTGAAGTAAAAGCCTTGAGGCCACCAGCCACTGCCACCAGGTGTCTGCAGGCCATGATTTGGGACATTTCAGAGATGCTCTCCTTTCTACTCTACCTTTTTTGGGGGGATGAGGTAGAATGAGGGTCTGCAGTGGCACAAATAGCTCCTGTCTTTGATGACAGCTGCTGCTGATGCACAGCACAGAGGTGAAAATAGAATCATAGGATCATTTAGGTTGGAAAAGACTTTTAAGATCATTGACTCTGTTAACCAAGCAGTGCCACATCTACCACTAAACCTTGTCACTAAGCATAAACCATGTCACTAAGCAAATAAGGGCTTCCCAGGACCTTCCTGTTCCACCACCTGAAGATGACTGTCAGCCCTCAAAGCTTACCAGAGCCAGTCACGATGCTGAAGTACATCTGTGCAAGCAGGCTCTTTGCTCTCTGTTGGCAGCAGATGAGGCAAGATGTGGAATTTCAGGTCTAGGCTGGAGGAAGGCCTTGGGACCCAATGCCGAGGGCTGGGGGATATGCTTCTCTGCCAGCTCTGGTGCGAGGAGTGGGCAAGGAGAGGATTTCTTCCTTGCTCTTAATTTCAGCGGGAGCAGAGGGTTATACAACAGCGAGGCAGATGGAAATGTCACAACAGCGAGCTTGGCAGCTGCACAAACGCAACTAATCTGCTCTCGTTTAATACTCGTAGCCACAACATAAACATACACGCCGCACAAGGTAATAGATGAGGTAAATCCGTCATCGGCAGCCTCATTACATGGGGCACGCCTGCGGCTCCCACTCCCCAGCACCCTCATGCCACCCTCCCGAAGTCCCAGCCCAGCAGAAGCCTGGCGTCCCCTACAAATCCTGCCCCAAATGCAGTCAAGATGCCACCTGTAGTCACTACTCACCCTCACCTCTTTGTATGTGTAGTGCACCCACGACAAACCACCCAGTGTCGTGCCTCCACTCATGGCCCTTCAGCAGGTAGAGGGTACCATGAGAGGGAGTCATTTTATAGATAATGATAAAATAATGAATAATAATGATGTGCCATTTCAACATATATTTCTATGTACTATCTACTTTTACATCTAACCCACGACAATCTTACATTTACATCTACAGCTACATCTACCTCTACACTTAACATCTACACCTACACCTGCATCTGCATTTGCATCTGCATCTATGTCTACATCTACACCTACA
>NW_009725518.1:0-8247 GCF_000703405.1 Apaloderma vittatum
AGATTAGATTGGTCAAGCAGGATCTGCCCTTGATGAATCCATGCTGACTGGGTCCCATCTCCCTGTTGACTTTTAATTGTTCCATGACAACTCTTGAGATTATTTGTTCCTTTCACCTTTCCTGGTACTGAAGTAAGACTGACAGGTCTGTAGCTACCAGGATCCTCCTTCCTGCCTTTCTTGAAGATTGATGCTACATTTGCCAGCCTCCAGTCCACTGGGACATCCCCGGTTAACCAGCACTGCTGAAAGATGATGGAGAGTGGCTTGTAGAACCCACCAGCTCCCTCAGCACTCTAGGGTGTAATCCGTCAGGCCCCATAGATTTATGAGGATTCAGCTTATGAAGCAGGTGATAACCATTTCCTCATGGATTATGTAGGTCCTGTTCTGTTCCTCATCCCTTTCTTCCAGCTCAGAGGGCTGTGCCCCCTGGAGAACAACTGGTCTTACTGTTAAAGACTGAGGCAAAGAAGTCATTAAGCACCTCAGCTTTTTCCATATCAGTGGTCACTGCGCTTCCCTCTGCATCCAACAAAGGATGGAGATTCTCCCTAGATCTCCTCTTACTGTTAATGTATTTATAGAAACTTTTCTTGTTATTCTTCGCCACAGTGGCCATGTTTAGCTCTAGGTGTGCTTTTGCCTCTCTAATTTTTTCCCTGCGTAGCTTCACTTGTTGTTTATAATCCTCATAATTTGCCTTCCACTGCTTCCATAGACCGTAAACTCTCCTTTTGTTCCTAAGTTCCAGCCAAAGCTCTCTGTTCAGCCAGGCTGGTCTTCTCCCCCGTTGACTTGTCTTCCGTGACTTAGGTATAGTCAGTTCCTGCACCTTTAAAATTAATTACTTAAAGTATGCCCAGCCTTCCTGGGCTCCCATGCCCTCCAGAACAGCGTCCCAAGGAACAATCTTAACCATGGACCAGAAGAGACCAAAGTCAGCTCTCCGGAAGTCCAAGGTGGCAATTCTGCTGACCCCCCTTCTTACTTCACCAAAAATGGAGAACTCTAGCATTACATGATCACTTTGTCCAAGACAGCCTCCAACAATTGATATACATATGATTCTTATAATAGCTGAAGAGTAAATCTAGCAAGCTGATCTTTTAAGGGTGTTTTCCCTTTTACTTCTCTGAATAACAGTAGAGACATAGTTGAAGAGAAATGCAGGTATGTAGAATATTTCTACCTGTCATTTGGGAATTATAGTTTACTTTAATGCAAGTTAAGCTTACCCACTCTTTATTTGCACTATACTGCTGCCAAAGAGGATGTAGGTGCCATGGATGACAGATCAGTTAGGGATAGTCCTTGCTTACTTGTTCCTGTAAATCAAGAAAAACTGGTTTCTGTGGGACCAGAATGATAAAACTGAAAATCAGTTGAAAATTAATCTTCTTTTGATTTCTTATCATATACTTTATTGACATAAATATAACACATAGGATCTTTTTTCCTCCAAAAAACCCAAATTTATAAAAAACCACATACCTTATTTGTAGCTTCTTAAGATATCTAGTAGGTTCCACACATCACAAATTCTGTCAAATGTGAAAATGTGATGAACTGAAGCATGCAATGTATAGGGTTGTTTTTGAGTCCCCAGCAACGAATATCTTTGAATAGCCCAGCATTCTATGAGGACTTCAGAGGGACAAACTGTCTTCATCTACCACGATCCACTGAAGAGTCAGAAGAGCTGAAGAGAATGGATTTAGCTGAAGCAGTCCTTATCTGCATACCTGATCTTTTTAATTTTTTTCCCCCTTAAAAATAATAAACCCAATTAAGCTGAGATGAATAAAATAATGTTATCTGAAAAAATGTAGGATGGCAAATTATGTCCCTTATGTCCTGCATAGGGATCATCTGCACATGGCAAGGTGTCCCTCAAGAGATCTCAGTAGATTTGTTTATCTGGCAAGAGTGGGACTGCCTGAGGTTTCCTCTCCATATCAAGAATTATGAAACCATATATGTTGTGAGTCGCTCCAATAAAAAAAAGAGGCTCCTTGTTTAGGATTGTGACAGCACAAGTGTTAGCATAACTGTCTAGGATTAGGGACAAAACCCATGAGTAGTAAAAACAACAATTCAAAGTAAAAATATAAATAAATAAATAAGCCCCTCAATATTAATTCTTTAATGAGATTTCCTTTGTGATGAAAACATTGATAATACACGGATTTTTTAGCTATTGCTGACCAGTGCTTGCACAGTATCAAGACCTTTTCTGCTTATCACTCAGTCCTGCCAGTGAAGGGGGCTTGGGTGTAGAACAAGTTGGAAGGGGATGTAGCTGGGACAACTGTCCCTAACTGACCAAAGGGATATCCCATACCATATGATGCCATGCTCAACAATAAAAAATGGGGGAAAAAGGAGGAAGAGGGGAAACACTTGAAGTTATGTTTGTCTTCCCAAGTAACTGTTAGGCGTGATGGAGCCCTGCTTTCCTAGAAATGGCTAAATACCTGCCTGCCAATGAGTAGTGAAATAATTCCTTTTTTGTTGTTGTTGATTTTCTTGCACGTGCAGCATTTGCTTTAACTTTTAAACTGTCTATCTCAACCCATGAGTTTTCTCACTTTAATTCTCTAATTCTCTGCCCCATCCCAGTGTGAGGGAGAGAGTGAGCAGCTGTGTGGGGCTTTGCTGCTGGCTGTAGTTAAACCATAACAAAGGCTTAAGAAAGTAAGAAGTTTTCAATTATAACAGAGCTCCCAAACTGTAACAACCTTCTAACTTTACCATATCATATTGGAAAGTTTATAACCATAGAAGTCAGTGCAAGGCAAATCTTGGATGAGGAAACTACAAGATTTTAAGGATTTAAATCTGGAATTCAGTTTCATTTATTTAAATTCAACTCAATTGATATCCCTGATTTCCATCCACTGTTACTCTATAATTGATAAAAAATAAGTAAAATATAATTGATTAGGCTCAATGAATTACAAAATAGGGGTAAATAATACTATTGCTTCATTTTGTATTTGGTACTGAATTGGATAAACTCATTATTGTTTTGATTTTGTACAGTGCAAACTGAATGTGTTTGTGTTTTAAATGTTGCCAGAGACACCAGAACATCCTGTCATAATAGGCACTGTGCAAATATTGCTTCCTAGAATAAATGTTTTTTATTTGCAAGAAAAAATTCTAGTATCTTTTATAGCTGAACAGGCTGGAACATAAATGGAGAAGATCGCAGGCACATTGGAAGTGTTGTGTGACATCAGAACTGAATTTGGCTCTCGAGACCAGGGAATGTAAAATGAAACTTGGAACTCTTTGTGTTTTATCTGAAGCATAAAACACCTTTTAATATGTAAAACACCTTTTTAACTGTAAAACAACACTTGCTTTTTGTAGATGAGCAAGTACAAAGGGCATGTTTTTATCCTTTACCCACTCCCTTTAGACTACCTTGCATATAAAACTGATATTTGACTTGTTTACTGACTCTTGAGGCTATACAGGCAGGTAATTTGCAGTTTATACCATGTTGCCCTAAATTCCTAAACACCCTGTACATGTTGATATCACCATCTATTTATATGACTGTTCATTCTGTGTGTGAAACTTTAGAGTACTGAATATAATCCCCCTGCCGTAGTTTGGTCCTTGCAATCTGCTATGTATGGAATTATTTTTCTTTATATCCCTGAAGAATTCTCTTACAGTCTCTTCCATTACATGTATGAACAGCTTGTGAGAATTCATTAATGGTCTCGGAGACAAGTCAGGGACTAACCTGTGTACAAGTTGGAGGGGAGGGGAGAGGAATTGGAAGGAACCTACGATGCTCATCTAATGCAGCTGCATTTGGCTGACCAAAAGTTAAAGCATGATCCAACTGACCAAAAGTTAAAGCATGATCCAACTGCCTCTTAAAAATTGACAGGCTTGGGGTATTGACCAGCTGTCTAGGAAGCCTGATCCAGTGTTTGACCATGCTCTTGGTAAATAAATGATTCCTCATGTCAAGTCTGAACGTCCCTCAAAGCAGCCTTGAACCATTCCCACTCATCCTGTCAGCAAGTCTCAGGGAGAAGAGATAAAACGCCTCCTTCTCCACTTCCTCCCCTCAGAAAGCTGCAGAGAGCAATGAGGTCACCTCTCAGCCTTTTTTTTTCCCCCAACTAGACAAACCCTTGGTCTTCAGCCACTCCTTAGAGGACATGCTTTCCAGCTCCTTCACCAGATTTCTTGCCCTCCTTTGGACGCATTCAAATACCTTCACATCCTTCTTAAATTGTGAGGGCCAGAACTGCACATAGTATTCAAGGTGGGGCCACACCAATGCTGAATGCATCTGAGTCATCACCACCGGTGGGTCATGCTGTGTCTGACGTACCCCAGGATGGGATTTAGGACACAGAGTGTATCATCAGTAAGTTTGTAGATGACACCAAGTTAGGGGGGAATGTAGATCTGCATGAGCGTAGGGAGGCCCTACGGAGAGATTTGGACAGATTGGATCGATGGGCCAATGTTAATGGTATGAGTTTCAACAAGACCGAGTGCCAGACCCTAGACTTGGGCCACAACAACCCCATGCAACGCTACAGGCTTGGGGAAATGGCTATAAAGCTGTCTGGCAGAAAGAGATCTGAGGGTTCTAATGGACAAGCAGCTGAATATGAGCCAGCAGTGTGCCCAGGTGGGCAAGAAAGCCCATGGCATCCTGGCTTGTATTAGAAACAGTGTGACCAGCAGGAGTAGGGAGGTGGTGGTCCCCTTGTACTCAGCACTAGTGAAGCCACACCTTGAATATTGTGCCCAGTTTTGGGCACCTCAATACAAGAGAAATATTGAGGTGCTAGAGCAAGTGCAGAGGAGGGCAACAAAGCTGATGAAGGGCCTGGAGAAAAAGTCTTATGATTGAAGGAGTTGGGACTGTTTAGTTTGAAGAAGAGTAGGCTAAGGGGAGACCTCATCACTATGACTACCTGAAAGAACACTGTAGAGAGGTTGGTGCTGGTCTCTTCTCACAGGTAATGAGGGATAAAACAAGAGGGAATGGCTTCAAGCTGCAGCAAGTTAGGTTTAGACTAGACATTAGGAAAAAATTTTTCACAGAAAGAGTAGTCAGACATTGGAATAGACTGCCCAGGGAGGTGGTTGAGTCACCATCCCTGGAGGTGTTTAAAGGTCGTTTAGATGTGATGTTGGGGGATCTGGTTTAGGGATGAGCTTTGCAGAGTAGAGTTAATGGTTGGACTTGATCTCAAGGGTCTTTTCCAAACTGAATGATTTTATGATTTGCCCTCCCGGCTGCCTGGCACACTTGTGACTCCTATTAAGTCTATTGCTGACCAGCACCCCCAGATCCCTTTCTGCAGGGCTGCTCTCCAGCCACTCCTCTCCCAATTCATAGTCATGCCTGGTACTCTGTCCCAGATGGAGAATCTGGTATTTGGACTTGTTTCATGCTGTTGATGGTTGCCCAGTGGTCCAATATGTATAGATCCCTCTGCAAGGCCTTTTGTCTCTTGAGAAACTCAGCAGAACTTCCCAGCAAACTTGCTAATGGTGCATTCAGCTCCTACATCGAGATCGAACAGAACTTGCCCTAGAATTGAGCCCCGAGGAACACCGCTTGTGATCGTTCACCAGCCAGATGTAGCTCCATTTGCTACAACCCTTTGAGCCCTCCCCTTCAGCCAGTTCTTCACCCAGTGCCCTGTGAACCTGCTCATCCCACAGCTGGACAACTTGTCTGGAAGGACGCTCCGAGAAACAGTATCAAAAGCCTTACTAAAATCCAGAAAAACTATATCTGCTGCATTTCCTTCATCTAGAAGGATATCAAATTAGTTAAATGGGACTTTCAGTTTTTGAACCCATGTTAGATGTGCCTCATGATTGTACTGTTCTTTAAATGTCTTTCAGTAGAAGCCAATGTGATCTTCTCCATGATTTTTCCAGGAGCTGAGGTTAGACAAACAGAACTGTAGTTCCCTGGGTTTTCCCTCATGCCCTTCTTGTAAATTGGAATAATGTTTTCTAGCGGGGATCTGAAATTTCAGGAGGCATTAAGAATTTCTTTACATTTGTCTTCTAGGTGCCCCAAATATGAACTTGGAGGATCACTCTTAAAAATGAAATAAACTTCTCTAGAATACCCCTTTCAGTGTCATCCTGCCTGATGAGAATATCAGTGGAGATAATAAATGGTGTGGACTACATCAGAAATCAACTACAGTCCACTAACAAATTAACCGGAACTACAGAATTACAGAACCATTTTCAGATATACAGTAACCATTGTTGCCACACTTCGCATAACTGCTCGGGTGCTCTTTAAGAAGACAGGAAGTGTTGAGCTAATAAGCAGTAGTTACCAGAGAAAAACCTTTTGTTAATTTTTAACTCCAGAATCATCTGTAGTGTGCTATCATTCCTTTATGAACTTTATCAGTAAATTAGACAATTCACTTCAGAATATTTTAGATTAAATGATATATGTAACTTCTCTAGAAATCCTTAGATTACCCTTGTCACAGCAGTCTAAGCAGTAGAAAATTTCTCCTTGGTCAATACATTCTGTAGGAAGAAACATGCTGCTGAATATAACCATTATACATTCCAGCGTGATCTTACCTCTATTCTATAAACAGCTGTATTTAGAGAAGCTTCATTACTTCCTAATTATACTCACTTCCCGCCCTTTTTCCCTCATTAAAAACTGAGTAGTCAGCATCTCAGCAATTATATCATCATCACTAATTTTCTTCCTCTTCATTTATTAATCAGACTTTTTTACTCTAGTTATTTTTCTCTGCATATAGAAATAATTCTTTTTATTTCTTTTGACTGATAATATTCTTGCTAATAATTCTTTGTTTAGCATTAATATCATGTTCAGAAATTCTAAAGCTTTATTCTGCTTGATTTTGTACAAAATGTGTCCAGTTCTGGGCTCCGTAGTTCAAGAGGTAGAGGAATCTACTGGAGAGAGTCTGGTGGAGGGCAACAAAAATGACTAGGGGACTGGAGCATCTCTCTTACAAGGAAAGGTTGAGAGAGCTGGGACTATTTAGCCTGGAGAAGGAAGGCTGAGAGGAGACCTAATAAATATCTACAAATATCTAAAGGGTGAGTTCAGGAAGGATCAAGCCAGACTCTTTTCAGTAGTGCCCAATGATAGGAAAAGGGGCAATGTGCACAAGCTGGAACACAGAATATTTCATCAAAATATGAGGAAGAACTTCTTTACTGTGAGGGTGACAGAGCCCTGGCACAGGCTGCCCAGGGAGGTTGTGGAGTTTCCTTCTCTGGAGACATTCAAAACCTGCCTGGATGCGTTCCTGTGTGATGTACTCCAGGCAATCCTGCTTTAGCAGGGGGCTTGGACCAAATGATCTCTAGAGGTTCCTTCCAACTCTGATGATTCTGTGATCCTGTGAAATCAGAAATCAAGTTAAAATGCTGAAGCAGAACAATTTTAATCCAAACTTTCAGACAAGCAAGTCTGCTTTAGTTCTGGACACTTAATACAATGTCTTGCACGACCTCTTTGGTTTCCAAGAGACGTTCAGGAAACAAAATGATTCTAGAATACTGATCATGAAGAGACCTAATATTCATCTGGTTCTGACAGATTTACTAAATGTTGTGTTGTGGGTGTGAGGGAAGCAAAGAACTTCTGTGCCTTTGTTAGAATAATGGAAAAGTACATGCCAGCAGATTTTCTCTGGCTCACCTGGTGACAAGGTACCCAAAGCACTTTATGTATATTTTATAGATCCAAATTAGTTAAGTCTCTATATGTGTGTCTGAAATTATGTTACATGTATAAACAAAAAGAATGCACCCAAAGCTACATTATTGTCATGCTAGTTGTTGTACAGAAATGATAAAACTACTGTCATATAATATAGAATGTATAGTACAGTAATGTTCAGAGAACTCAGCTGAGTTGAGCTGAGCTCAGTTGAGCTGAGTTGAGATGATCTTTAAGGTCCCTTCCAACCCTGACAATTCTATAATTCTGTGATTCTCTCAGATACTCTACAAAATGCAAATCATCATACAATTCCCATTCCTTTAAAATCATATGCTGTCAGATAAACAGAGAGGTCTAAATTTTTTTTCACAAAACACTTTTATGTAACATTTTACATAAAAATGTGCTCCATTTGTCCCATGATCATTTTCTTCCTTTTACTTTTGCAGACTTCTCAGCAATCTTTTTCCAGACTTTACTACTGGTCTCCTGTTGCATTCTGCTAAATA
>NW_009725518.1:8257-29395 GCF_000703405.1 Apaloderma vittatum
AGCTTTCCTTCTGATCACAAGGTTATTTTCTACTCTAATTCTCTTTCTGCTCACATATTTTCAGTGTATTTTTCCATGCTTCCTTAGTCTGTCCTGCTGTTTCCTAACAGTTTCCCCAGACCTTACTGTTTCATAAATTCATTTTTCCAACAAATATTGTTTTGCGTATCTCTCTGTATCTCTGAAGTATTTTCCTAACTCCTCCCTCCGATTATAGCATGCAGTTATTCCTCCAGATAATTCCTGCTCTTTAAAGTAAAGTGATTCTCCATAGCACTATGCTCCCCCCTTCAGAGATCCTTTCTTCTGTGGCTGCAATGTATTTGCTCTGCTCCCATTCACTGTCATTACACTGGACCATCTTAGTAATGTGATGTTCCCTCATCAGTTCATGGTTTTCCCATGTCTCCCAAGTGTCCTCTAAATAGGAAATGGGCATGTGCTTTAAAGTTCATGCAAAGTTCAATTTTGGTATTATCAATAGCAAGACTGCTTTCCTGTCCAAAATCTCCAATGAGCAATATTTTTCGCTTTTGGTCTTTTCTTATCCTTTCCTATTCTGACACTCAAAAGTGTTCATCACACCAGCTCTTATTGCTTCTCTTTGGCACTGCACTCAGGACTGAATGTAAGTGCTTCACTTGGGCTCCTCCTTAGGATGACATATAGTTCTTTTTGTTGAACTCATAGCAATTTCTTGCATCAGCAGCTAATCTTGAAAACTTTCTAGGTATAAAGAGAAAGACTGCAACAGGCAACAGCATTTTCTGGGGTTAGATTTATTTTCTAGTCTGCCATTTCACACGCATTTCACATCTCCAGCACTGAAATGCTATACATTGATCAGGGCTGCTGTCATTACTCAATAGTTCCTCCTTTCCTTTAGCATCCTTTTTTCATCCAGTTGTGTGTTTTTTCTGCCTTGTCTTTCACAGATCTTACAGTCAGCAGCTATGGGAAAGTGCTGCACATAAAGAGCAATGATAGAAAACACTAGTGTCTCTGATACCAGGACTCTCCCTTTCACTCCTGCTACATGGGTACCCCAGCTCTTGAAACCAAGTACACTACCCAATATCACATACTCATATATACTCATGCCAATACCTTACAGCAGCTGATGTCCTACTGCAATTCTTGTCACTCCATAATTGCTCAAGCCTGCTTGATGCACTGAGCCATAAACCAGTCATGATTCTTCTGTCCTATACTACTGTCTACTGCAACTAATCCAGCTTCCCTCACGCTTCCTTCTCCACTTATTCTTTCATGACCCAGACTCATTCTTCAACGCTCCTCCTCGAAGAAGAGCTGAAAGTACAAAGGCCATAGAAGCATCTATTTTTCTGGAATATGAGTTTTGGTGGTCTTAAATGTCCACTCTTAAAATTTGCCCTGGCTATGAGAGAAGGGAATTACTGATCTTCATTTCTGAGGAAGATCAGAGATGGAACTGCAAAGCTCAGCATCCTCTTTTTTTTTTGTCATATTTTCTGTTTTTTTTTCCTCCCCCTGCTGCCTCGGAATTTCACCCCACAGATTCTAGTGATGTCTACTGTGGAAAGACTTACTACAAAGATATTACTGCTTCTCTGCCTCTATCACTTATGTGGAAGATGAGTCACCGTACAAACATGATAAGATTAGTGTTCTGTCCTCTCATGGCCTACACTGTGAAAGTCAATATGGTGGCCATTATCCAGATTGTGTGAGTTGTGCCAGGAAAAAAACAATCAGTCTCCTGCCAGCACACTCTGTGTTGAAGGTTTGTTACACTGATCCTTTCTCCTGAATGCCATAAATATGACGTGTTGCTTTAATGATTTTTGTAACGAAAATGTAAGATCACATGATGCTATTGTTCTGTACTACTGGACCTGTGTTCTTAAGTTTGTTTTGTTTAAACAAACAAACATAAATAAATAATAAATACACAGGAAATATTCATTTTCAATTCATATTCAAGCAGACCACACTGAGAAACTGAATACTGCATGTTTGTACACACAGTCCTGTTATTTACCAAAATGGATTTTCATTGACACTACTTCTTATGTCAACGAATCGAAAAAAAACCCCACCTTTGCCAGGAATAAGCAGCTCTTAGATAGTTTCTCTATTTTAGAGCTAGAAGGACACCTTATTGTTTATCATAGTAATATATTTTTTTCGTATATTGATAATATATTTTGCTGTTAAAATCAGTCACCCTGTATTTCTGGGGATTTGGTTAATGAAATACTTGAAAACTTTTTTCTGTTAGCTTTTTATTTTTTGTAGCAATTTAAATAGCTGCTTATATAGTTGGAGAATGACATAGACTTTTATATGATTATTCTTTTCTGGAAAACTGAGTAATTTTTTCCATATTATCTTTTCATGAATTTGTAGGTGCTTGATCCTATCTCATCTCCAAGTACGTTAACAAAGCTACGCTTTTTTTTTCTTTTTTGCTCAGAGAAGAAAAAGAATGATTGCATTCATTTTCAAAATCCAATAAACCTAGATTCTTGTTTCATATATTTGTGGGTCTACATTTATTATGGATACTAAGAATTCTTACTGGGCAAAACTGAAACTATTTGCAAGAGGTAATGACATCAGAAGCTGAAGTGTCTCAGCCAGCAGAATGCTTTCGTGTGTAACATTTTATCTCCCAGAAGATCTGTTTATATGTGCACAAATCATTTACACTTCCTTTTGATAAGCTGGACACTTTCAGTCTAGGACAAAAAAGTATGTTCCTAGCTCTGAATAATCTGAGTCATATTGCTTGTTCCCAATGTAATTTTTCTATATCTTTTCATAAATGCAATTTTAGTAAATGCAAGAATTATATGCAATATTCTAGTCTAGTAATGTCATATAATGAGGGAAAAGATCACCTCTCAAGCCTTCTCAAGTACTCCCCTACATTTACATTGAAGAGTGATGTTAGAATATCCTTCTGAGCTGTTGTCCACTGTGACTCTTCCTTTTCTGAGTTGTTACTTTACAGTATATAGGCCTCTTTCCATAGCTTTGTCAAACATGTTTTTCCTTATATTCTTTTTCAAGTTGTAATAGTATGACTTTCCACCACTATTTACCAATGCTCATTGTAAATCATAATTTGAAAATTCTATTTCTAGTATTATATGATTTCCCTATAATTATTATATTTTCATATAATCCATATAATTATATTTTCATATAATTTCATATTATTCATTTTGAAAAGCAAGGAAATGGCTTCTTACATTTATCAATGGCTGAATGAGCTGAAACCTGTTCTGAGTTCAGTGGAACTTCAGTTTCTCAGTTTAAAGAGTTAAACAGCAATGTTGGCTTACAAGTTTTTATACCTAACATGTCTGTAACTATTTATTCCCAACCCCATGCAGGAGCATGCTGCTCTTTTCATTGGGTCAGGTGTGCCTCTGAATTAATATGGGGTTAAGATTACTCTACCCATTTTTTAAGCTTAAAATCATAAGTAAAGTAGGGAGCAAGAACTTCTTGACCTGACCTTCCTGCCAGTCCCACTGTATGGTGGATTTGTGGCAGCAGCCAATCCCTACTTCACTTAATGTACAAATTCTTCACATTTCTTACTTTAAAAAAAAAAGTACTGCAATATCATGGGTATTTAAATTGCTTTCCAGCAGATGTGGCACTGTCACATAAGCTATATCAATGAATAACAAATAGCAAGCCTTTTAGTTTCACAGAAGTGACGAAGAAATCCTGTATACTTAAAAGGCTTGTTCTAGGTTGTGAGATATACTAACAAATTAGCTTGTGTAAATTTGCACTGCCAATGCATTACCAACCATGTTAATATGTAAAGAATTTTTACATTAAATATAATACTTTTCATGAGTGATAGAAAAAAATTTCCTTTTTTCACTATAAAGCCTAGGAAGATACCTATTTTGAAGGGTTAATAGGGACAAGGGAGTGCTAAATAACAAAATTATGCATTACTATGGTATTTCATGTTCCCTATAATGTGTTAATGGTTTCCTAGTAACAAAGATAAAGTATTACTAGGTATTTAAAATGAGACAGAGCACTGTCTACTGTAATTAGCAACTATTCAGCTTCTGAGAAAATTGGGACCATGAATGCCTACTTCGTTTGTCTGCACTTGATTACTGAAGTATATCACATTATTTAGAGTTGTCTTTTATTATATTTGCATCTCAAATCTTAAATAAGATATATTCAAATAATCTGAAAATCTAAGCTGCTACAGATAGCATTGGTAAATGGAATGAAATAAACTCTTTTCTTTGAACTATCATAAATTTTTTGGCCTAAGGATTTACTGTATATAATATATAATGTATATAAAGTATGATATCAGATTTAAAGTATTTTAACCTAGTTAAAATTAAATGTGACCTGTAAGTGTATTCTAAAGGGTTTTCTTTCATTTTAAAGCAAGCTAGGGACTTGCAAGCACCAGAATCTCATTCTGGGCTTTTATCTGTCAATTTAATCTATGACTTCAGTAAAACTATACTTTACTGAAAGTAGAAATAGTAGAATGATGTGAATATGAACATTTTATGCTTTCCAGCATTATAGTACTTAAGTTTGAGAAAGAAAAAATTTCTATGTGTGAAAAAAGGGCACAAGGATAATTCTGCTCTTGAAGCTTTAAGAGTAGCGTCTTCTCTTCTTGCTGATGAAAGGTCTTATAGACTCATCCCCTGAACATAGTTTATTGCAAAATGCATCTGTATTTTCATAAATTTTTCCCTTTTGTGCATAGCAAACAGAGCACAATGATTTCTTCATACTGTGGATTCTCCCTAGTATGTTCTGCTATTGTAACAGGCTCATAGTTATAATGTTGCAGACCATTAATTTATCCTTAACACTCTAGTATACATATTGTACATAGCTTTGATATAGTGACTATAGTAAAGGAAATTCCTGGAATTCAAGACAACATCATATTGTTCTTTACTCCCTCAGATATGCTTCTAATTTATTTTTTCTGCTACTGTTGACAGAGATTGTGTGGTAATATATTATATATACCGTGTTACAAATATACCTGTAAGGAAGAAGTAGAAGTCCCACAAATTCTCAGCGCTGGCACTATATCAAAGGCTAGTCAGTCTGAAAATACATTTTATTCATGATAAAATAGAGGATCAGACTAGCTGATACAGACACACTAACATATGACTGATGAGGATATCTGAGACAGCAAAAGGCATTGTCAGCTGATGCTTTGCTTTCATGTTTTGTCTGGACTCAAAGTCCCATGCAGTAGACTCAAACAGACTAATACTGACTGTATCTGAATGATAAAACCCCATGACAATATAATTACATTTTTGTGATATCCATGAGAGGCATTTGCCAATGATGTGCCATATAAGGAAAGCTTGGAATCAGATTTTTTTAAGGCAACGGTTTCAAATTTTGCTATGTGACTTCACAAAGAATGACACACTGTATTACCATGACAAACCTGGTGTAAATAGAGGAAAAAAATAAGTGAACTGTATTTTTTGATGCACCAAGTTTTCAGTGAAATGTGATACTGAAGGGAAAGTAATTTTCTGTAGAGAATTTTAATTCAATTAATGAAACCCATGACTTTTGCCCTGTGCTTACTTACTGTCTATTGTTCAGAAGGGTAAAACTTTCACATCAAATAATTTGGTTACTCAATTCCAGAGATATTTTGATGTTTGGTTTGTTGTGGGGTTTTTTTCCCTAATAAATGCACAAAAAACCCCCAAGTTCCCTAACTACAACTAAAAAGTTCTCTATTTATTGTTCAATAGTATAACAAAACGCTGTCCTCCTGTGGTGGACTGTTTTAACATAGTAGGATGTACTCCATTTTCTTGTGTAAATACCATGTTAATTCTAAGATTGCAATGACTGAATGCTTGCATTTTGTCCTTTGTCTTGTTTTGAATCTCCAAATCATCATGTGTGCAGCAGTATGCTAAGATTATTCTCAAGCATCAAACTATATCAAATGGTCATGTTATCTTTACTTTACAGGATTCACATTACTCAAATGCTCACACCCTTTGACAAGATGTGCCTTAAGTCATGGAAGGAAGTCACCTGAGGGAGGCTGGAACTCCACTGAAGGAGTATCTCAGCTAATTAGATTGAGTTGCAGATGAATACTGCAGTATCATTGCAGTTGGATCCACTGAACGGCAGATCAGCGACCTCCCCAGAATGCACCATAACTGCCACATGGCTTCCATGCTCCACCTATGCAATATGCATCTGAGCCATAACATGCTGTCAGACTAGTGCCAAGCAGAGGCCTTCTGGAAGTTGGCTACCCCCTTGAACATAATGAAGTACAACTTATTACATTTTTGGAAAGATATGTGAAAGAGAGAGTACAGTTGGGCCCATCTTAAGAAAAATGTCAAGGACAGGTAACTTCCTCTTTCCAACAAGGCAGAAGAAGCTGAGGTGACTAGGTTAGTTGGCCAAATAAGGAGAGAATAATTTGTTTAGGACTATTTGCACAATGGTTTTGCCCCCTGATTGAGGAAGGTCTGTAGATGTAAAGCATTTGTATCTCTCCTGATGGACCAGAGAAAATAATTTGCTGTTTGGAAACGTTTAAGTACATGATGCAGTATAATGAAGGGTTTATTTTCATACTGAAACAGAAGTTTTGGAGTTGACCAGAGAATGCAAGCTGCTAGACAGAACTCTTACCTGTATATCAATTTTAAGAGGGGAACCCCCAAAGAAATCTCTAATTTTTTAGAGGGCCATGATTTCATAAGAATACAGTCTTATTGGATGGAATTTACTTCATTTACTGATATCAGAGTAATCTGACATTTGGCCAAAGTGCTGCAGTTCATTATGGAACAAAAACAGATACTATAATTTCTAAAAGATTTTTGCATTTATGCTTTCATTCCTTTCTCACCTTTGCTCTAAGGAAAATTATTTATGTGAAAGTAGAGATTTTACTTTTCTGTCTAAATAGCAGAATATGAGTGATGACAACTGAGTGTAAACTACTGCAGCTAAAGAAAGGTGGAGTGAGATCTAGCTAAGAGGCAGAAGAAAAAACAGGAGTAATTTCCAGATTAGAGAGAGATATTCATTTTATTTGAAGGGTACAATATTTTTGATGAGATTTTTCAAGACACTGATCAGTCTGTTTATGTGACTACTACTGAAGAAAGTACCTGTACAGAAAACAGACTGTTCTGTTTGAAAACATGATGTTTTTTCACTGTGTTTTCTATAGACTGAGGCAGAATGATGATTAGGTCCTAATAAAGCTGTAGTATGTAACAAATGAATTCATACTACAATAATGAACTGGTATGTTCACAGGTTTCGAAAACCGAAACACTATAAATTATAATTGATGTATACTGATATTTATTTATATACTTTTAACACTTGAAGTTAATAGATATTTGTGTACATTCCATCAGCTAGTACATGCTTTTAAAGACAAATCGTAGTTACAGGTCCAGATAGCTCTTACTCAGTAATAAATGAGAGGACACTGAAACACTTAAATAGCATGCCTACCCATTGCTTCCATTTTTCAGAATGTCCCAGTGCAGAAACTTTTCTTCCTTTAGGAAATCTCTAATGTGAAAATATGACTGGATATAGCACATATCTCCTGAGTGTGTCAGTCCTCTGGACAGCATCTGTTAATGAAATGTTTTTGATTGACTACTCTGAATCATCATCTCCTAAGGATAAGCTTGATGTACTGAGATTAAACTTCTCCTAGTGATTACCTTAAGAGCAATAAGGAATATCTTGAAAATATTTATTCTTTGTGTACAACCATGGTCTTAGTGTAACTTATTGAAGAAACCACACTCAGAAGTTGATTTCAAGTTCTACGTGCAGTCTAATGCATTAAATTATTTGGAAAGAACTCAATACTAGTATGGATATTCACACTATGTGAAGATGTCCATGTAGTGTGACAACTTAAGTTTGAGTCATTTGATGGGTAGAAAAACATTCTAGGAGTGGTACCTACAAAACATTTTTTGTGATCTGAAATGGTGGAAAAAATGTTTATTTCCATAAGTCAGTAGGTCATTTTATTTTAAAAATATCTCAAGTAAGGCAGACAAGCCTGTAAAGATTTAATATTATTTTGTTACAAGAAAAATAATAGCAAGTGTGGAGTGAGGCTTTGACTTTGACATCAACAGTGTGTATTTTTCAATAATCAAATTGATGGTTCTTCTAAGAGCTCTTACTACAAATATCCATTTCTGTGTCCAAAAGCAATGCTCAGTGTTTGAAAAATATAGAGTATGCAGGAGCATTTATCACAGTTTTCTGCTGAAGTCTACAGATATTAACAGTTTCTGTGTCTAGTGTGGTGAAGATCTGGCAAAGTAAACCTATGTATCTCCTCACTCAGGGGAGTCCATTTTAATCACTTTGCAAATCCATGCATTCTAGTTATTCCTCTCTCAAGGCAAACAAGGGTCCTCATTCCTGCATTTTTCTGGGAAGTGTAAAGAAGATGCCAGACTCCTCATGGCAGGAGACAATTTCTTTTTTTTTTCTTCTCCTTTCCAATCAGCTTTTATAATTGCTCCTTAAACTAACTAGGCTTCACAGATGTGGTGCCTCTTCTCAGTGAGTGGTCCTTTCATCCCTTCTTAGTCCTGGTGGGGAGCCTATGCAGTCACAGCAGGCATTACATACAGTTCCAATTCTGAAAGCGGTAGAAACATGGAGAAACTGTATATAACTTTGCACACAATATTTTTGATTTCTGAATTAGAAGAATTTTAATTCCTTATAGGAAATTCTAAAGATTTATATGATATTAAAATTACTCCTTACTTTAGATCTGGTGAGGAGAAGCAAAGACCTTAAAGTTATGAAAACAAGGTCTGAATAAGAACTCAGGAGTCTATTTCAACATGACCCAGCTATACCCAAATTATAAGTTACAGAAATTTTTCAGGCTTGCAGCACTGAAGAGTAAAATTTTTGAATATTTATCTTAAGATTACTTTTTTCTCTAAACATTTATGTCCAGATTTGTAATTAAATTAGGTTAGAATAGTAATTTAAACTGACTTTCATTCAAATTTGTCTACATTCTGCATTCCTTTCCTAAGTATATTCATCAGAATGGATTAAAACAAAAGAAATCTGTCTTCTTACTATATAATATTGATTGTACAGTTTGTTGTCCAAAAGTATCTCTACCCAAACAGAACTGAAATAAAAATGTCGTATGAATTCTCTTTGCCACCTTCAATCTATTTCTTAGCAATGAAATCCTGAAGAAGTTATAGGTTAGTGTAGCATTTTTAAAACAGATGGAGATGACTTGGAAATAGGAAACAGGAAATAAATTTTTATGGTACTGATTGTGGATTGCATGTCCTCCCATGAGAAACTGTATCAACCATGTCAGTGTATACACATGTTTGCACATGTATATGTGTATGTATATGTATAAAACATGTTCCTCTGGTCATTGCTGGCTATAGCTCTGAATTGTTTTACCACAGAAAGGAGAACTGCTAGTGTCAGTAATTTTCTTGGCACTGACAGCTCCTTGGACTGGTAGAATGACAATTAATGAGTGTTTCATATGTAGTAATCTCTGTCAGCCACTTGGAAACCTGGTCTATAAAAGACAGTATTAAAAAATTTTCTTGTGAAGCATATATAGACCTTCTGGGATCTAAGAAAGACTGACTATAAATAACATCAGCTGCAGTATGTTGATAGTTATGAATCCATAAAATTAAAAGACCAAACTGTATTTGTAAGTGAATATGATTTCTCAAACTGATAGCTTATATTTTTTAAAATGTCTTATTCTACCTTCCCAGAAATAGATGTACAAAAATTGTATTCTTTCCCCATTTAAGAATATCAGGTAAAATACCATTTTGGCACAATAAAAACAAGTGGCCACACTAGAATCTGAGTGGGATATAATATAGCTTTATTACTAATACCTTTAAGCCACCTTCATCACTAACTGGTGTAAAACAAGTGTGCCTTCACTACTGACACAGTCTCATAGGTAATCTATGCAAGTCTGCTTGCTTTCCCCAAGACTATTTATTTCCCTTGTATGACCTAGTTGATACTCCCATGGTTTTCCTTTCTGTTCCAAGACGCTTTCTGAGATGTGAAAGAATATGCGTAGGATATGAAATATAAAAAAACGTGTCTTGCCCTAAAGGTTGCCAGCTCTCCTTGCATGATCGTCACAGTGGTGGGATCTGTCAGAGGAAAGGCACAAGCAGGAGATGCATGGCTGTGAATAGCAGCTCTTTTTTTCCCGTCAGGATGACAGCGGGAAAACAAGTCTCTGAGTTGTGGTGATACCAAGGCTAGCCTTTTGACCCTGATCATGTATCCACTAGTACATACACCGAAGTATGGTCTTGTCAGCTAGTGCTTGATAGGAGACAGGTTTCTGTAGTGCACACTAGTAACCACCTCTATTTTAGACTTGATGCTTACGTTTCCTGGTATATTATGTTACCGTTGTGACAGCTGAACCCAGAGGACACAAAGCTATATACCTGATTTTGCTCATGTATTTTTCGTGTTGGTATCTATGCTTCACACAAATATATTAAATATTTACAATTCTATACAGAAACATCTCTCTGTTACTTCAGCCTTCCACATCCTTCTAAACATCTATTTTCTTTATTCCTTTTCAAATTTATTTTTTTTTCCTACTCCTATCCCTCAGATATCAGGGGAAAATGTCATTGCAGGGAAAAAGTAGAAAATTTGCCAAAAGCTGTATGTTGAATCTTAAACAAATCACATCAATTTAAGACAGCCCAAATTTCTCTGTCAATTTCTCTGTCCCATAACTTGAATTCAAGACTGCTCTGTAGCTAGCATCTAAACTTGGATTTCCCTGTTGTTAATATACGAAAGATATCTGTTATACGAGTTTGGGCCTAGCACAAGGTGACTACTATCTTTAAAATAATCTAAGTCATTCAATGTTTGAAACAGGAAAATTGCATTTTGTTTTTCTGTCTTCACTGTGACGTAAAAGAAGTGAAATTTTATTCATGCCTTTATTTGTCAAATCTATTCATCAGGTATTTCATGCCTGAGCAAAAGACTTTAAATTATTTTACTAAAAAATCAGAGTATGCACATAATTACAATATGAGAAAATAACATCTCAAGACCCAGTCATTTTAGTCTTTAAATATGCAGATTTTTTTTCATAGCCATCCATTACTTTGTTCCATTTCAATTTTTCTTAAATATTGTTTTCTGAATTCATACTGCTGAAGAAGGATTATTGCAATGCAGGGTACATTTGGCAAAATTACAGATATATCTGCCATATAGGGTCCTTGTGTTGTGGGCAGTTTTCTTAACTATACATTGTGTCTTTGAGCAATAACAAGGATCCACATATATTATTTGCCTGTAATTGCAGTTTCCATCTATACTAATGATTAATGTAACTGCTTTCGCACAGCTATTTCCTAAGCACATATTACTGGCATTAATCCAAATTTTATTCTGTTGCAGATGATAATTTTTTTGTGGAGGCCCTGTGGGCATCTCATGGCATTGTTGGAGAAAAAATAACATTTTTATAAGTTACATACCAAGTCCTATAAGTCCTCTAGGTCTTTCCAAAGGGTAGAAAGCTTAATGAGCATTAGTTCACCTTCGACTACACAGACCAGTAATAGATAAATAATTTCTGATGTTTGTTAGCATGGATGCTTCAGTGTAATATTTAAACTAGCATTTTCTGGCTAGAGGGCAAGTGTATTGCAAGTTGCCAAAAGTAACTGCAGCACCACAAAATACATATTCCTCTGGTATGCCCTGACTTAATGAAAGTTGATGGAAGGGAGATAGTTCACAAGTGCTACATGAGAGAGTGGCTGGATGTCCTCCTGGTAAATGAAATGGCAAGACCTACACAGTGCAATGGGACTACACTGTGCTCTCACTCTGGGACAAGCAGTGTCTACAGAGTTTTCTGCTGGAGAACACCATACTCATGGAGTTCTGCCAGATCTGATGTTGATTATGCAGCAGAATGGCGGACCCAATATTTCAACAAAAAACTTAGAGGGTAATACATGGACTGACCATTCACATTGTTACAGGTGGGCTGGGAGGAATTTCAAGTTTGGGTCATCCTTTGTGTATGGTAGTGTCTGGAGTTTGTAACGTCACAGGGCTGCATTTCAGGGTTGTGATGAGTGAGTCTATTCTGGAAAAAGCTGAGATCTCTTGTCAGCACTGGTGTCATTGGCAGACTCTGTGATTCTTCCTGGAAAGCACATAGAAGAAAGCATCACTGCTATATCTGGAAGCACGGTCCTTATGAGTGACTGTAGCAGTTCATGTACACACATACTAGAGGCAGATTAGGTAGAAAATTAAGTGGATAAAACCACTAACGGACAATGCAACATTGCCTGCCTTAACAAACCACTGTCTTCAGCCTTCAGGCAGCAGGACAGAGTGCTTCACATCTGCTGCTTCTGCACCACTCCCACACAGTTCCCCAGCAGGTCTAAGGGGATGTGCTGTGGGGACAGGTCCACCTTAGACAGTCTGTTGAGTAGGCATTCTAATACACTGACAATTTGCTATGTGCATCATTCTCTCTTTTGGATTTAATAAACCAATACCAGTCTAGTTTGTTGTTGGTTTTTTTTTTCATGAATCTTGATATCCTTCATGCTTAATTTTCAATAAAATAGTATTTTTTGTTTACAGAGGAAAGGGATGATAAAACAATGTTGGCCTGGCTAAGAGGGAGCACCAAGTATTTTATTTTGAGGCAAATGACACTCAGGGATGTGATATAGTTCCAGTTCACTTTCTTTTAAATCAATCTCCAGTTGCTTATTCTGTTTCTGCTGGTGATAGCAATAACATTCCTAAGACAGTTTCCCATATGTGGTGCCAAGAAACGGCAATTCATGGATCAAACCACATTGTATTGCTTACTGGCATGCCATAACTGTGAGAGGCAAAGTTATGAATTTATAAAGAAAACCATCAAATATCTCATCTGAACACCTTTGTTTTAGAGGAATTGGCCCATGTTGCAGGCAAAAAGATACGAAAACTTTTATGAATTTGATTAAAAGGACAAACTAATCTAGAAATAAACTTATAGATCACTGATTAATGCAATTGTTACTGTCTGAGATTAATTAACAATGGACTAATGCAAGGATTAAATCAAGATGATGACTGAAATTGAATCAGTAAATCAATAGCAACAATTGATCAAGCCACCAAATTAATACAACTACTTAAATTTAATAATGAAGTTGACAGAAGAAAGAAGCATTTGTTTTTATTCTTTAGTTCTGCCTTAGTAGATAAAGGAGAAGTTGTTTTCTTTCATTTGAATCTTAACTATCAGTCCAGTTTGAAAATGAGCACTGATCAGTTGGTGGATTTTTATGAAGGAAAATTAACTAAGACAAGCAGTAGAATTGTTTTTACCATTTTTACAGAGACTAAAGTGATTCTTTTACCACTCACTATTTCTAGTCAGAGCTCATAGTTGCTAAAGTAGCCATTTTGCTTCTGCTTGATTTCCTCCATACATAAAAATAGAAAATTTAGGAAACTTAAAATTCAGTGGATACTTCTGAATGCAATAGCTGATTGGATTTTTTTTTTTGAGAAGACTTTCAGAAATGACAGAATTCACAGTTTCAGCTTTTAGGATTCTGTAGGAACTCTTTTCTATCCATACATTTGCACTAGCATGTAAAAGCCTTGTCCATAAACAAAGAGAGCAGAATGACACTCCTGGAAAACAAAACAAGTGACTTCTTGATTTTCCTGGTTTCTCTGCTTCATATTATTATTTATTACAACCATACCTTCATGTTGTGATGGACTAAATATATCAAATTACTGTATCTTTCACCTCTTCTTCCTTTGGACATCTTGCCATGGTCAGAAAGGAGTACCTCTCTACTACGTGGACTTAGTTGTTACAGAAAAATATGCCACATTATCTGAGATATTTTTTACATGACTTTGAACTAAGTAGATGGCTCATGAATTTTAGATATAATCTGGCCTGAATCCCATGTAAGGAGCAATCCTTTGGTGTTACATCAATTTGTTAAGAAGTTCCAGTCAAGAGTTACCAGTAATGTACAAAATCCCTTATCAGAACATTGTAATAAGATGTACAAGACCTGTACTAGAAAAAAAACTGATACAAATCTTCTATGTAGTCTGTGAACCATGATCTGGATTTTGGCAGCTGTAGGAATTACTGGTAATTGTCAACATCTAGTTAAATACAATTCAATGACCTAGATACTTCCTCACATCAGGGAATGAAATCATGGAAGTAATTTTTCTAGTTGAAGATATCTGTTCACTGCAGAGGAGTTGGACTAGATGACCTTTAAAGGTCCATTACAGGCCAACGCATTCTATGATTCTGTGATTCTGTGATGATCCTATGAATTTTGTGGCTTCATTCAAGAAAAAAAAAAAGGTATGGATTGTTCTGATCACTTTTAGCCTAATCATGTACAGCTACGTTTGTATCTCTATACATTTTCCATTTCTTGTAGAGCCAATTTTTCATGCGCTGTGTTCAAATACGGACTTCTCTGCCTGACAGAGGAATATAACTCTGTCAAGCTATTGCCAGCATGCCATTCCTGTGTAATAGAATTTTATATTGTGAGAGTGTAAATCAGTGCAGATGTGAAAAGCCTATGAGTGAAGCATAACCATACTATGGTATAACTTTGGAGTAGCATGCACGTTTCCTCAGTTCTCTACTGTTGGTTTAGGTCTCCACGGCCTAACAGCTGCATAAACCTTGCGAACGGGAAAGAACATTGATTTGAACGAGTTCAGGCATACACCGAGGGGGTAGAACTGTATCTCCGCAGGACGCTCATTCTTTTCTTGTTGTCTCTGAATTGCCATGATGTGCACAGAAAAAGATTGACCTCTCACAATGCCCACCTCAACTGGCAAAACTCTACACACTGCACTGCATGAAGTGGTGCAAGATGGGGGCAGGCAGATGGGGATGGGTAGCAGGCTCAGGAATCTTGTGCAGCTACTCCATTTATGTTTGCAGAAATTTGTGTCATTTCTTGCCTCTATGAACTGGGCATGGCCCACTGCCCAAGAACATTTAATTGCTTGGACTGGGATATTAACTGCCAACTGCCCTGTTTGGCACATGAAAACAGCAATTTTGAGCTTAATGCAAAAGAACCGAAATGGTATGGGGTTGCTTTCAGAGGTAGTATAGAAAGCTTGTAACAAAACATAGCTGACATTCTTTGCATACTGTGCAAATACAGAACCAGATTTTCAAACATTTAATACTGACAGTTATGGAAAAAATGTTCTAGATACGTCCTTCAGGACGAAGGAAAAGTGCTGAAGAAAAAAAGACCATATAAACATATAAGTATATTCATCTTCACAGGAAGCCACTCTCTTCATTAGAGAGTATAGTGACTACAGTTTTCCAGCAACTCTTGGAGAAATTTCTTCTGAAGATTGCAAACAGCAGTGTTTAATAAATGGATTTACTGTGTTAGAGGATGCATGTCATCCCTGGGTTCCATTTGTGTAGTGTCCCCAATACTTGTGCTGTGAATGAATCTGGTTTGGCCTGGGAAATAACCAAGGAATGAAAGTAAGGGGACTACCCAAGAACATAGTGATTTGTTCTGAGACTTAGGCAAAAACACAGACAGGTGGACAAATACAAATATACAAACATTTTTAAAATTTGAAAAAACACAGTTTTTTATCACATGAAAGTATGTGGAAATGGTAATTAGGTCCAAAAAAGCACTTGACAGTTCACTTTGGAAAAGTCAAGCCAAAACCAGTTATTTAAAAGTAAAATTATCAAATTGTGCACTAGTGTCTGGAGTTGCTGTTTGTTAATGGAGTACCTTCAGCTTTATTGAATTATTTTTCTCTGGGAAGCTACTTCAACTACTTTGAAATTTCTGTGGTTTATTCACAGAAAACAGTTGTCAATAAATATTGGCAGGTAGGAATCTTACACTAAGCTGACTTATGCTAATGAGTTTTCAAACATTTTTGGCAGAATTGAAGGACCATGACCAAATAAACATCATATATAAATTTTATAATATGATTACATCTTAACTACAGTGTGGGTCATCTTTCTTTAGTGATCCAGAGCAACAGATATTTTCAAGGACACTGCAGCTTCTTCTCTTTCCATTCAATGTGTTTCCTTCCTGGCTGCCAACAGTTCATTTATTTTTCTCTAAATGAATGAAGCTGCTGAGTATTTTATCTCTTTGCTTCAACACGATGTATTGACTTTTTCTGCTGTCATTTTCAATACTAAATGAAATGTGCTGTATTTGCCAAATTTCTAATGGTGGCTTTCCTTTCGTGAGGAAATGACATATATTTAAATCTTTCTATTGGTGCTTAGAGTGTATGGAGAGTTTGACTAAAAGTTCAAAACCAAGCCACAAAACAGGCTATAATTCCACATGCAAGAAACTCCCTACTTCTCCATTTTGAATTTGGGTAGGAATTAGGGAATACAGGCCTTTTCCCTTTGTACCGCCAAAGCTGTAATGGTTTGTTTCCACTTAGGATAAATGGTTCACTAATGACTTGTATTTCCATTTGCTAGAGTTGATTTTTGAAACACTTTATCCTATGTGTATTTACCTTGTTTTTATAAAGTGCTTCCAGTGAGGACATACTTTATTAAAAAAAAAAAAGCTTTTAATGTCTACAATTACTTCAATCAGTGCTCAAAGAATTTGTTGTAAAGCAGAATAAACTTGAAATAAAATGAAAAAAACTAAATTCAAATTTAGAAATTAGGTCACAGAAAATAGCCAGTCGTTACATTCCAGATTAAGTAGAAAGACACCCAAGTGAAAAGGAGTGCTGTAAATTAACTTTCATCATTAAAAGGCTCAGAAAGGAAGCTCTTCATGATTTTAGTTAAATATGTATCCCATATTTGGCTGATCTGAGGTTCTGTTCTGTACTTGTGAGTATGCAGACTGGAAAAACCTCGCTGAGATTTTGCAAGAAAGAATGGCTCTGCCTTCATCCCCACAGGGCAGACCCAAGCCCAAATTAATTCATACTAATTAAGTAGTTATTAATCATAGCATTGGCTATAGTGTAGTTATTATTAGTGATATCTTAATTATGTTAGTAGTAGGAGGCTATGCGGCTGGCATTCTCAGAGGAAACCTTGCAGTGAGGATGTCAGGTGGAACAAATGATTTAGGTCCTTTCTCAAAGGGACACCAGGACCTTTTCTAGGAGCAATTTCATGTGCCGAACCACAAGGGCAGGTGGAATTTGAAGGTACCCTGAACTCAGACTGAATCTAACCTATTTAAAAGAACAGTTTGGACACTTAATCCTAGGTTTTGAAGTGAGTAAGGAAAAAGTACGATGTGATTGTTGCTGAGGTAAAATTCCTGCCGACATCTCTTCCAGCAATACAGTAGAGGATTTGGATGCGGTGAAGAAATCCAGCCATAATATTAAATGGCAGGGATTTTTGAGCTGTGTCATAGCTCTGAATAGTCATGTTTTTCTTGAATTTCTGTTTCTGTCAAAACCACATACCTTTTGCTACTTTGGACTTGTTGATTTTGTTTATTTATGTCTATAAACCACAGTCTGCATCAAAGGGATAAAACGCTTAGAAGAAGACATTCTCCCCCATCTGTAATGCAAATCCTTAAAATGTCAGAAAGTGATCTTCTGTAACATGCATAGATGCATGCCTAACTACAAAATTATGGTTGCTATTATCAAAGAATCTCAGCTAATTCTAAAAATTTTTTGCCTAAGCAAAGCACACTGCTATCCATTAACGTACTTTCTGAGATCGTTTATCAAATGCTGATTCCCTACAAAATACTTTTCTTTTTTCACATTTAAATTGCACTGAAGTGATGGATACAATTGCAAATTCCCTAAATTATTTTTTAAAAAATTAAATTATAAAAACTAATAAAAAATCCTGAAAAACAAACCCTGTGCTCCCAGGATGCTGTTCCTTCTTGAAGAGTCACATCACTGAAAATTAAGAGTTTGAGCTGCATGTCTTGGCACATTCCTGCTTGTTCATCTACAGTGTAATTAATTTGTTTACTGTGAAGAAGTTAAGAAAAATATTGCATGCAGGAAGATCAGTAGTGCAGGCATGGGAGGTCTACCCATTATGTTTTTTCTTCAGCAAATCTTCATAGAAGGGATTCCAGTGACACTGTAAAAGAAAACAGAGATTAAAGCAAAACAAATGTGTTCATAGAAGCAAAATTAAAAACGTCTGTAGCATGCAATTACTGGATACCTCAGAAAGCCATATGTGTGCCAGTTCTTTTGATATTAAAAATTAAGAGAAAAATGAAATCACTGAAGTAATTTTCTTTGGGTGATTTGCATCCAAACAGGATGCAAATCATCAGCAATGTACTCAAGGAATCTCTGTTTCACTGTTAAAAGGAGCATCACTAAATGATTCAGTTAAACATTTCCAGAGTGGCATTGCTAAACCATTTGTGAGCACTCAATCCTGACAGCCACATGTTCAGCCTCATCACAGAACTTGAGGACTTTGCTTATATGAAGGTAAAAGTCCAACAGGCTGAGGCTGCAGATGCCAACGTTCTCATACTGAAGTTGCAGCAGGTTTGATGCATTTGTCTTCTTCCGTGTTGGGTTGTCTAATATCAGTGGGAAGAACGTTTCTTGGAAATGGTTCTTGTAGATGTGCATCTGTTGCAAAGTGAAAAAGTGGGACAGTTATGCCTGTGAACCTCTCATAAGGATTACCTTACACAGCAGTGCAACTTCTTTCTTTATCCTTTAGGGGTGCTTTTGGAAGAACATAAGGGGTACTAGTTGTCAGTTGATCCCAAAACACATGTAAAATGATTACAAATAGTTGGATAATCCTTTTTTTTTGCACAAATTGAGTCTTGAACACAGTTTCCCACACAGTTTCTGGCCATAAGAATCTAACTAAATCATCCGTATTTCTACAGAAAAGAAGTTCTATTTACACTTTGCATCCAAACCTCAAGCATCAATACATCAATGAGAAGCTGTGATCAGGGTAATCAACATATGTAACATACAAAAAAAACATTCAAGATGCAGACAACCACAGGATGCTCATCCTGTTCTGGTTATTTATGAAACACAGTGCACTCTTCCTATTTCATAGAAGTTCTTGTACCTAAATTGGAAAACACATTAAAAAGAAAGTGTGTTTTCACAACAAACAAGTAGGATGAACCATCTTTAGCTTCAGCATCAAAGAATTAGAAAACCTGTGCAACTTGGGCTCCTTTTATTATCAGTGGAGATAAAAAAAAAGTTGTCCTGTGCAACAAAGGGCATATTAATCCTTCTTTGATAGGCCTTACTTTCTTGTTGTGATCATAAAGTGTCCTACAGTGATTAGGTCAGGCTTGTCATCTGACTGTCAGATACCTTAAGTTAGATGATATGGCTCCCACTCAAAAAGTCCTTTCTGACATGCGTTGTATAATATGGTTGATGGAAGAAAAACATGATTTTATGCTTTAATTAAACTGCTAGCCATCTCTTGTATGAGTATCTATTTTTACTCTTTTTGATCCTTTTCCTTCCTTAATGTAATTTTAAGTTGTACTATAGATTCATATTTTAACCTAGTTTAAGACCTTATATATTAGTCATTTGCTACTTCACAGAAAAATGAAGTTTACTTCCATTCTCTATAAACGTCAAACACAAATCAATGATATAGTAAGAACAATCCTGTGTTACAACTTGACTCTGAAAAATCATGAAAAGTAGATATTTTATAAAAACTGTGTATTATGAAAACTCTTTGAATTTCTCATTACCGCTGTTAATGATAACCTGAGTGTGTCATCTTGAAAGTGTCTATCTGGCATGTGTGCCAGAGAAATACACTGTAATATTCTTCTGGTCAATTACCAAATCTGTCAAATATAGTAATATTTCCAATATGTTGCTCACTGTTCTGTATGTCTTTAAGAAACTATGGGCATATGTCAAGTTCATAGTCATCTACGCAGCTGTAGAAATAATGCAGTATCAATCAGTCTTGGAAATTGAGTTAAAGTTGGCAATTTTATTTTTCCACACAGTCATTAAATATTTAATCTTTCCTCTTGTTCTTCAGGGAATAAATTTAAGAAAAATGTCTTCCCCTCTGAACGGTCTCACTTGTACCAAGTGCCCCAAGTAAGACTTTACTATGACAGATTATACTTGGTTCCACACAGCTACTACCTGCTCTGTTTCGAGAACGTAATCAGGTTTGTCCAGATGTTTTTACCTCCTTGCCTGCTAGATAAGGAGTCTCTGTGAGACATTTTAAAATAGCCCATTTACAGCCAAGGTCTTAGGAGTGTATTGAAACACTGAGAGTGGTATATTATTTAAAAGAAATATTTAAATTGAAGTATGTGCAGGTATTTCCTTGAATTGTTTTAGATGCAAGGGAAAACAAGGAATTGAAAATGAATGAGAATAAGAGAAAAATACCTTTATCATTATGGAGTGTTTTCCACCTACTAGGATACATAAGCAATTTATATTTAAATATGTATTTAATATCGTGAACAGATAATGACTGTCCTTCAAAATGTTCTTACTATATGAATTTTATAATTCATTTATAGGCCTGGTTTTGAGTATGATTAATCTATTTTTACTAGACACCAGTATTCCAAAACAGTGAATAATGAAAAAAAAAGTCCATCAACATTTCAAATACTTCTGAATAAAATTACTTTTTTCATTATTACTATCTATTTCATTAGCTTTTCTGTGACTGGAGAATCAAATTTGTACTGTGTTCATACGAAAGCTGATGTAAAAAATCTGTTGTCAAGGTAGACTTAACTACAAATCAGAAAATGTTTTGGAACTGTTCATTCAGGTAAAAAATATACCATCCAATCACCTGAATAAAATATTACAGAGAAATATAAAGCTAGAATATTGAAATTCAAAGTCTTCGAGTTATAGTCCCAGTCTACACTCATGGAAAGAGGGGCTGGCCACTTAGGTGGAGTATAGGACCACTGTCAGAGGATGTAGGGAGGCAATTAGAAA
>NW_009725519.1:0-44114 GCF_000703405.1 Apaloderma vittatum
TAAGATGTTCCATCACCTTTCCAGGGATAGAGGTCAGACTGACCAGTCTGTAGCAACTTGGGTCCTCCTTCCTGCCCTTTTTGAAGACTGGAGTGACATTTGCTTTCCTCCAGTCTTCAGGCACCTCTCCTGTTGCCCATGATTGAGAGTGGCCTAGCAATGACCTCCACCAGCTCCCTCAGTACCCGTGGGTGCATCCTATCAGGGCCCATGGATTTATGGATGTTCAAGTGTCCTAACTGATCCCTAACCCAATCCTCCTCAACCAGGGCAAGCTCCTCCTTTGTCCTGACTTCCTCTGGGACCTCAGGGGGCTGAGGCTCCTGAGGACAGTCTCCAACAGTGTAAACAGAGGTAAAGAAGGCATTCAACAACTCTGTCTTCTTTCTATCCTCCTCATCTATACCATTCTCCTGGAAGATTCTGCTGCCATCAAAATATGCAAGGTTTATTGGACCATATGTTTTCAAATGTTCACTCTCTCTGCTCCTGTAGATATCAGGACCGCAAATACTTCTGCTGAGTTTTGTAATATCAAGGTGAAAAACAAAATTTGTAATGGTGTTATTAATACCTGAGCACACAGATTATTCATACATACAAACCAATTTGGAACAATTCCTTATTCTGTTGCCTTGTGAAACACAACCCTATCAATGCACACTCAGGTCTCCTTTGTCATGTCTTCTCCCCAAGACACCCTGATCTTTTCTGAGACATAGTGCAGTAATTTCCAGTGGGTGAAGTGGTGAGAGTGTCATGGACAGCATTCAATCTGTGTCCCATCTGCTTTGCTTCTCCTGCTCCTTAGGGTGTCTGTATAGGGCTTCCTCGAAACTGAATAATCCAGTTCTACTCACATTGCTGAGCCTGTGCTGTGCCCAGTTTAGTGATCACCATCCACACTGCAGTTTGATGTGCCTGCTGATCAAACAAGAGAAAGACTACTGGCATCCCATCCTGGGGAGGGAGAGGAGGTGTGGAGGAAGGTATTATTGGACCATAAACTATAGATGGGCTTAAATTCTTTTTGAAGTCAAAGGGTGGTTCACTGTACAGTTTTTGGAATGCTCTTGGAAACACTCTATTTTCTGAGGAAGAGAATTTCCTTCAAGGCCTCACCCATTATCTTCCCTTTCATGAACCTTTGTATTTCTTGATTCTGCACAGGACCAAAACCAGAAGTGCAGAAGCACCATGAAAAAATGCAACGGGAGCATTCTTGGCATGACTTGGTGTGTGGCAGCAGAGCGATGGGGAACCTGATAGGTTTCCAGACATGTTCTGCAGACTCAAGTGCAAGCAATTGGATAAGCATCTGAACTTTTGTATGTTTATCTGAACTGAACTCGAACTCCAAACCATTTCAGAGTTTACCAAGCAGTGACTAATAATTCTAGCACTTCTTAGAATGCTTGTTAAGATGAGAAAGTAATATCAATAATGAATTAATTCACAAAAAGATGTAAACATAATCCCCTATTTAAATTGTACTGGCTCAGGAGTTTGGAGCAGACATTCCTTTCAGCAGACAGGCTAGAAAAACTTTGACATCAAAAAGAATTATTAATTCTCCTCTGCTTTAAAAACTGTTGGGGAACTACGAAACTGAAAAAAAAAAGGTGGATATTTGATAAATAGAGAGGAGGCACATCTGATTCCAGTTCTTGTCTATCTTCGTATGTCAACAGTAATATTACAAAGTTACTTGCTGTATCATTATGAAGCCAATATAAGACCAGATTGTGCCCTACATTTCTAAAGGTAAAGTTGTATTATCAGTAGAAGGGCAGTCAAGAGAGGGTCATTACTGTGAAAAATGTGGTTAGGATCCTGCCTAGGAAGAATATAGTTAACTTTCTCAGTAAAATGCATTGTTTAATTAAATAAATAAAGCCTTTTTTGGTTATGTAGACTTAGTTGTCATTTACTACCTCTTTAGTGACGTTAAACTTTAACACGATAACAGCATGGTGAGTACAGAGAACAGTTTCCACCCACATGGATAAATATTGATCTCAATGATAAAGAACAAACATTCTGATGGAGTGGTGGGAAAGAAATTGAACCCGATATGGGAGGGTTATTTTTTACAGCGCAGTTAAAGAAAGTTAGTCTTTCAACTAAGAACAGGGAAGGGCAAGTGGATGGCTTATCATAATGTTTAGAGGATAATAAATTCTCTGACTTCAAACTGGAGTATTTGCCCATTGGCTGTGCACAAAAACAAAGAGATGACCAAGGTGAAGTTCTGATCATAGTCAAATAAGTGGCAGCTTTGCTGCTGGCTTTGGTAGGAATAGGCATTTGTAGCTGGGGCCCTATGCAGAGGCTCTGATACCCTGTGGAAGTCTGGAGTGAGCGAATTGCTTCTTGAAGTCCTTCCTTAGCCAATGTCTGCATGAAATTAAGCATGCATGTCTCTGCTCTACTGAACCTGGCTCTGAGATGGATAACTAATCTGATATTGTAGAAAAGTCTGAATTGTCAAGGTACAACAGGTTTGTTCTTTATTTTTTTTTTAACTGAGCTTGCATGTTTGTACACCCATTTCCTCACCTAGAAGGGGCAGCTTTCTGCAGGGCCTTCTTCACTTCAGGGTATTCCATGTGAGGGAGCATCACCAGGGCTGAGCAGTGATGCTAGAGACAGGGAGGGTGACATAACTGATATGATGGAGTCATGTCCCTTTCTTACACGGCATGACTGGGCAGCACTAATCTCTGGGAAGTGGAGGCAAATGGAAGCCTTGATGCCTTTAAAGACCCAAAAGTCCTTCTAGGTAGGTCTGTGGGTTGCTCTACAGAGCCAGAACCAGCAAGATTGATTTGTACTCTGGAAAACAGTTGAAGCACTGACCATACCTTCAGTACTGAGACATATGGATGCTTGGAGTGAGGAGGGGAGGAGGTAGGGACAGATTATTTCTGACCAAAAATAGATGCCCTTAATATTTGTGTCAGAGCTAATCATCTAGGTTCCCCCTGCAGTCAGGGGGGAGGTTCAGACACCTGTAGGGCATCATTCATCTTCTCCTGCACATATAGATCAGGTTAGATGAACTGCCCCCTGCTAGCCGCTCTCTACTGGCTGTGTAAGGAGCCCTGTGTGATGTGCTATCTGTGCAGGTATCTTACTTGTTGTCATGTAAAGGTAGGTCAGATGAAAGTCCTGTATTTGTTTTGGAAGCTAGCCACTTAGAAAATGCGCAACACACTTGTAGGACCAAATAAAGCTCTGATGTGGTACTTTCAAAGTGTAAACTCTCTGCTCTCATGTCTTACTATGCAATCTTCTAGACAAACTATATCCATCACTTTTCCTAATCATCCTCCCTCATCCAATCTGGCTTTCTACACAGGGTTTCTACTGCCTGGTACAGTGTGTGTGGCAACAACACTCTGCTACACATGATGTTGCGATGCGGACATCTTTTTTTGTACAGGTCCCCTAAGAGGTGGTTACACAGTCTCATTTCCATAATATCTTAGCACCTCATGTGCCTTAATACAATTTCCTTTAATGTGCAGATGTTAGCGTTGTCTCTTCTACGTCCTGTCCTACCATTCCTCTTGGCTTAGGAGGGACCTAGGGAGAATTATACTTAAGGAAGAGCTCCCTTGGCTTTAAGCTGTTCCTAGCAGCTCTGTTTGACTGTGTTCCTTTCTCTTCATATGAGCAGTTGTGAGTCTGTGGGGGAGGCAAGCAAACTCCAGCTACCTCTGACCTTTGCCTGTTAACTTGTGCCTCCTCTACATGATGCAGAGAGGTTTTCCAATCCAGTCACTCTCAGCTACCAAGAGATTTCTGACAGTCGGTAAATCACACCACAGCCCCTAATCTTGATTGGAGTTTCTGCTGGCTCTTGTCAGATACTTACTGCAAATCTTCAATGTTACTATTACATTAAATGATGTTTTAATCTCTGCCATAGGTAATTGTAGGGTGTGGGGTGGGAGACTTATATGTCTTAGCAATTGATTTGCATGGAGATACTACACATGCATTCCAGAGGAATATTGCCTTCCTGAAGGTGATGAATTGAAGACTGGTGGTTTGGAATCAGTAAACCTCTGTATGGCAAACAAGCTAAGCAGTATTTGGCTCATATGGGATTATCTGGAAGACTTTATCTGTGATGGAAGATGTGGCTCCTGCCTCAGATAGTTTGGAAATGAAGATTTTTTTTTCATAGCTGTTCAAAAGTCAGGCAGAAAGGTGCACTTCTAGTTCCAGTTATGACTCTGCTCAGCTGAGTCTCATGCTTTCTTGATCTTTCATGTTTTTTTTCACTGCAGGTAGGCTCCCTCTGAAGAACAGTATGAATTGTCATCATTCTATTCACCTTTTCAAAAGAAAACATCTTCATTTTTTTCTCTCCCTCCCTCTGTCTAGTTTGCCTCCAGTAAGTCTTTTTCCCTGGCTTTCCTGAGATTTCCTCAATTGTCAGTGTGACATGCCGACCTGCCCTTTAGTGCCTTCTCCTGTGGTGACGTCTAGTTTGCCTCTTCCAGAGAGACATCATGGCCATGAGGGAAAATGGACATTTGGAAATGCCTCACCTATGTCTCTGTTTTCAGCAGAACTATCAGAATGAAGATGCAAATAGGAAAAAGATGATAAAATCCAGGCTAGCTTATCAGTCCTCCCGTTGGATTAATGACCTAGGTCTGAAAAGAAAAGGGAGTGTCCCATGATGATTAAGGATTCTTTTGGCCTCAGGAGCTGTGGTGATCTGTAAGGACCACAGTGGAGGCAGGACTGCTGGGCCCCAGGCTGTGCAGACTCATTCTGCAATGCGGGGGTTTCAGCTTGGCTTGGTACTACACGTGTTGCTGAAGTGTGAAAGGCAGAGACCCTTGAGTAGCTGCCAGACTTAGCTACCAGAGTTTCAAGCACGTCCATTCATGCTGAGATTGCACCTTCTGCATCTGCCTCTTGGTTCCCAAGTCTTCATTTGGCACAAGGCTGCCCACCTAGCAAGAATTTTGTCTGCCACCTTCCCTGCTTTCCAGGACCACATACAGCTTTCCCACACACAAACTTTTAAATTAAATGTCTGTCTTTTTTTTCCCAGATATCTTGAAAAAATGCTTTTTTTTTGGCCCCTTTCATAGTTTCAGCATTCAGCCAGAAAGCAGCTCTTGAGCAGTCTCTGCTCCCTCATGGCAGCCACGTATTTGTTCCCCTTCAGCCTCATAGTGGGATTTATCTTTCCATTTTTGCTTCTAATTTATCAACACTGAGACCCTGTCTGGAATTTGCAGGCTTTCCTGTAATGAGGCAACTGGCTTGTTCCTGTCAGCAGCTTTTATCTTCCATCTGCTGTCACTTCTGTACCACTACTTTTGATTTTTGCTTTATTTATTTTAGTTGGTTTTAGCTGAGGTTGCTTTCTCCATTAGTAGAAAGATGATTTAGTTCTGCTGAAGCTTGGCAATGACAGTACATAATAACAGTATGTATTTTTAATCTAGATTCAGTTTCTGTGTTTTATGGCACCAGGGAGAGTCTGTTTTTGTGTCTGAGGTGCCACTAAAAGATGTGTATGATTTCCTGAATGTTGATGATTGTGGTGAATTATCCAGTTCTGCTTTAGAGCTGTTGCTTGGAGAGTTTTTAGTATTCATGCACAAAGCTAGGAAAAAACCCACATTTTTCCTTCCCAATTCTCAAAAAAATAAATAAATTCCAGATTTGCAAATAGAGTGGGCAGAATCAATTCTCCCGCTCTGAAATCTCTCATAGATTTGTGAAATAGGTGTCATGTGCAGCTTTGTGGCTCTTACCCCTGGTGAAATTTCACAAGGATGTCACTTTGGAAAAGCTGCCCAACATTGCCAAGGCTTCAGGGAGCCATCAGTCGCCAAAGAGGCCTTGTTCCCCAGTAGTAAAGGAGCCCTGTAATTTGAAGGATTCCTGTCCCCAAGGAGGACAGGGCTGGAATCATGATGCTGCTGAAAACACTTTGAACCAGAGGTTGAAAACTCTTTCAAGCTGATCAAACCCGTGCTTTTCTGAGAGTCTCTCGACATTGTAGTGCTTCTCTGAAGAACCATGGGTAAATTTGGCCCTACTCAGTGATGTAATTTAGTGCTAAAGATACACACCAGACAGATGTGGTGAAATAAAGCCTGAAGAAATTCATGTCTTGAGCTTCTCACATCGTGAGCTGCCGGAACCCCCAGATGGACTGATTCTGAGGCAATTTTCTGCTGGGCGTGTTCTCCTGCACTGCTCTGGAATGAAGCGCTGGGGATTTGGGGGCTGTTTCTGGGCATTTTCTGAGGCTTTACAGACATTCTGTTTTATAAGTGGGCCCATGGAGCTTGTGCATTGCAACAGTTTTCTAGGAGATAGATGACTCCCACATGCTTGCATCAGTTCCAGCCAGGGTTACTCTGCAGTCCTCGTGAGCTCTCCCGGTGCTCTCTGCAGAAAGAGTGCTGCTCCCTGCCTGGCAGAGTGTGTGTTGGAGAAGAACCTCTTTAGAGAGGCTTGCTGCTTGTCAGGATCATGTATCATCAACCAGATAACCAGACAGTGTTTTCTTCATCTCTTCTGGTCAGAGCTCTGCATAGGAAAGGAGCTTGGCCTGGCAAGAACTGAAAACCAGACAAAGGAAATGGTACTGAAGCATTTTTAAGTGGTAGCTCTGTTGAGTTTGTTATTCCACTTTATATCACATTATGTGGATTATCCTGAACTCTAAAATGAGGTAAAAGGAGAAAGGTAATGACTAAATCCAGGAACAGAAATGACTTTTTGATATTACTGATAAGCCAAAAGTAGCAGGTGAAGTGTGTCTAAAAGAGTGATTTGGTGCTCTTCCCAGCAGCACTCCTGTATGAAAAAGCCTCTCACTGTGAACCCAGTGATCTCACCTGGGGCCAAATCCTGCTCCTGCTTGCAGCAGTAGTGGTTCTTCTCCTGACCAGCAGTGGTGAGCCCTCAGGAAAGCACGCACACACGAGCAGACTAGACTCACAGAGAAAACCATGGATTAATTTTGCTACTAAGTGATCCTCATTGCAATACCAGCAAATGGGTCAGGGCCCTGTGAGATTCTTCCTTATGGACTCCATTTTTCTTCTGATCACTGCTAAAGTAAAAGGTAGAAAAAAGACAAAGTCCAGCAGAGAAGCTAAGTAGTAGGAGAAATGAGTCTGACATGAAGAAGGCTGTTTAAAGTGTATTTGAATCAGTGTATGTTGATCCATGTGATCCAGTTCTGTACTAAGACCTTTGCAGGAGTTGATTAGTAGGATGTCATTGAGTTTGAGTTTGGAGACATGTTAATTCATCACAATTTGCCCCCAGCATGATGATTGAGGATCTCCTGTAAGATTGCTGATGAGTTTCTGTTGAATGCTTCGACCTCAACAAGTAGAGTGGTACAATATCAGGGGGAAATGTAAGCTGTTTCCCTACTGTTCTAGTAGCCTGATGAAGCCCCATTGAATTTATTTTCCATAATAAGCTATTGAGAAAGAGGAACCAAGTGGGAATGACTAACAAGTCAGAGTGTGCAGAAGTGAGCTCATGTCCCCATAAGGATATCCTTATTTGTGTGTGTTCTTTTTTCACTGGGAATCCACAAGTAAAAATAGGTGGTTTTTTTTTCTGAGCAAAGCAAGAAGCAAATCATGGTGACATTTCCTCTTTTTCTGTTTCCTCAAGGAAGTGCTTAGTCAGTCTGATTATTCACTCTGAGACACATCCTTAGCTTTCTTTGCATTCTAGGAAGAAAAATAAAATAAATAAATAAAGCGTGAGTATATGTAGACACACACACACACACATATATATTGTTTAAGTTTGTGGACTGATACTTGTTCTTCCCTTATTCTGATTCAGAGGATTTTCATTTCAGTGAGGCAACTAATCACAGTGATAATTAACCTCTTTTAAAGCTAAGGCAAGGTAACTCCACATGTTTTCATTAGTCCAGGACTGAACAAAGAAAGATGTATGTTTTGTAGAAGGTTATGTCCATTGAAAGTTATATAAGCTGTCCGGAGAAAGTTTGCTCTAGTTTCAGAAAGACTTTATTCAGTCTGTTTAATGGTATGAATGTGATGCTTCAGGTTCTCAAGTCATTTTCCTTGTGTAGAACTCTAGAGCTCTGTTTCATCTGCTATTACCTCTTAATTTACCCAATGTGGAAAAATCAGGCAAGGTGGGACAGGCGGGATTGATGATCAAAATAATAGAAGATCTCTCCTAAAAGCAGGGTTTACTCCAGTGGGTATGCATGGTAATGTTATCAGTTTTAAGGAATCTCTCTTCCGAGGTGGCACCGATTATTTCCTGTTATAGCTGGGAAGGATCATTTGCTAGGCTATTAACAGAAGATTTAAGTGCCACAAGGTGTGGAGAATATACCTGGCTGGAGGAAGTCCAGGAAGAAGATTAATATTTTTCACATTGATCAAGTTTTGGCAAATTCTTACTTTCCCTCTGTCTGTCTTCTGCCGTTCTGTCATAAATCATAGAATCACAGAATGTCAGGGGTTGGAAGGGACCTCTAGAGATCATCTAGTCCAGCCCCCCTGCCAGTGCAGGATCCCCTAGGGAAGCCACACAGGAACGCATCCAGGAGGGTTTTGAAAGAGAGGGAGGTTGGACTAGATGATCTCTAAGGTCCCTTCCAGCCTACGCCATTCTATGATTGATTGATTGATTGAAAGTCTCCAGAGAAGGAGACTCCACAGCCTCCCTGGGCAGCCTGTGCCAGTGCTCTGTCACCCTCACAGTAAAGAAGCTTCTCCTCATGTTGAGGTGGAACTTCCTATGTTCTAACTTAAACCCATTATTTCTTGTTCTATTGCTGGGCAGCACTGAGAAGAGATTGTCTCCTTCCCCTTGACACCCACCCCTCAGATATTTATATAAGTTAATAAGGTCCCCTCTCATCCGTCTCCTTTCAAGGCTGAACAGCCCCAGTTCTCTCAGTCTCTCTTCACAGGAGAGATGTTCAAGTCCCTTAATCATCCTCATAGCTCTCCCTTGGACTCTCTCCAGTAGGTCTCTGTCTCTCTTGAATTGTGTAGACCAAAACTGGACACAGTATTCCAGGTGTGGTCTCACCAGGGCAGAGTAGAGGGGCAGGAGAACTTCCCTTGACCCGCTGGATACACTTTTCTTAATGCACCCCAGGATCCCATTGGCCCTCTTGGCCACAAGGGCACAATCTTACTTGAGGAGAATTGCAATAAAAAGCCTGATGTTGAGCCTTTTCTGATGTGTGCTTTGGATCTGTAGAACAGGGTTGTTGCTTTAGCACTAGGGCTGTTGGCTTTCTCTAGTTTGGTTATATGGTTTTTCTCATTTGCAATGCAGTGAATAATAATCATTTTGCTGTAAACAAAGTATCTTTTTATAATTGAGGCAAATCCCTGGTATTAGCCACTTCTCTCAGCAGATGAAATGTCATGTGTTGAAACCTCCCGTGTAACCTCAAACATGCTTTGCTGCTACAAAACTTAAGAAGTCTTTGCCAACACAATTTTTAACTTTTCAACATGAAAAAGACCAGGGAAATTTTTACTGTATGTTTTTTCATGAAAAAGGAAAATCCTTTATTTATTTTTAATCCAGAGTGTTTTGCAAATCAGACTTATTTTTGTAACTACAGCTTCGGATTTTACTACTTTCCTCCTCCTTGCCATTCTGGGCAGCTACTGCAAAGAACAATGTTTTGCCCAAGAACTGCATTTTTTTTCAAGGGAGTTGAAGAAGGAGAAGAGAAGCCAGTTGCAGCTGCTATTAGTGGATAAGAACTCGGTCTTTTGTACACAAGTAACTTGATGTATCTAAGTAGCCACATCAAATGCTCTCATAAAGTTATCTATATGAACAAGTGTTTGCAGGATCAGTGTCTAAATCATTACTGTAGTTCTGTTTCCCCATATGTAAACCACTGATGTTGCAGGCTTCATTTGAGAAGCTTTTTGAAATTAATTCATCTAAAGCAATGTATGTGAATGTGTTATTTATTGGTGTTAGAGAAGAGAAGGAATACTGACCAACAAAACGGGTGTTTTCCACTTTCTGCAAGAAAGAATGATAAAGTAAAACAGTTGATAGATTAACCTGGGAAAGCAATAAAGAGTTCTTAAAAAGGATTAATCCCACAAAACTGATGCATGAAGGAAGGCAAAGAATCCTCTAGAGAAACAGTGGCAAATGCAATTAAAGCATCAGAAAAATGTTAAGTAAATTTGTTCTTAACAGGGGAACTCAGCATGATGACCAGAGAGCTGCATGTCTCTTTTCTTTCCCTCCAACAGGCAGAACATCCACTGTACTTTTAGACACATTTTCTGACTGATTCTCCTGCCACTCTTCCTCCTGTAAACCAGGAAAGGTTCTGTCAACAAATGTGGATTCACACTGCTGTGAAAAAGTCAGGTCCTGTATATTTTGATGCGACTCTTAAGGCCACACTGAAGCTGATGGCAGAAGTGCCACTGCCACTAGAGGAGCCAGGCTTTCCTCCCAGATTATTTTATCTTCCTGACATTTCTGCTTTATACCCCATTGCAAACATGTAATCTGTATGTTTTGCAAATTTCCGCTGCTATTTTATTGAGTCCCAGATTGCTGTCCTGACACTCAATCTGCTCAAGAAGCAGTTTTGCGTTCAGTGCCCTGTACTTTCTGTTTGATATATTTTGGTAGCCATGCACTGATGTTAGTGGTGTGATGAGGTCATCTGGCAGCCCACTGGGATTCCTCTCTGCTATCTGAGAACAGTTTGAAAAATCTGGACTAGGGGGAGAATGGAGAAATAAAGGGTTTTGGTTTTCTTTTGAAAGCATTTTTTTTTAAAAATCGTCATGAGACAATCGTACTCTATTTCTTTTCAGCACGCTTGTTCATTGAACTAACGATTTGGGCTCAGTAACACAGGCAATTCGTGTATGTTTAGTTATCTGTGAAGGTCTCTCATAAATTAAAAGATGCAGGGCTGTAAAACGATACTGCAGGTTTTACCCTGCTTTATTTTTTTTCCTTTTTATAATGCCCTTATGATAGCAAGTGCCTACAGTGCCACCATCTGGTTGAAAGAACTATTGTCTTCACGTTCAGATTTTAGCTTTAAAAGAACGTTTTGCTTTTACTACAAGACAATAAAAGCCAGTTTTGTGAGATTACTAACACCTCTTTCTCTTGGTTTTTAGATGTTAGGAATAGTAATTTGAAGAGAACAGCTAAAATAACCGGCACTCGAGAGGAACTTGTATCATCTATATGGTGTATGAATAAGTATTTCTCCACTTTGTAAACTGTGAATATTAATTGATGTTAATATTTTAAAGCTCTAATTTAAGCTAGACTTCTCAGATTTTAAATTTAGTATGTGTTTTTGTGTTTATTTAATACAAAATTCTTCTGTATGTATTTAGTAATTTGTCTTTGCTTCACTGATTCTGTCAAGCTTGGCATTGAAATTACTTACCACAGCTAATTTTTACTTTTTGACTTTTGCTTTTTTACAGTCTGATCCTGCAGTTATAAATGCCACATTAGCAGTGATTATGGGATCAAGCATGCAAATTAAGTGTATAGTGTTTGTGACACCTGCCCTCCTTCAGTCAGATGAATATGGCTAAGCATGGAAGCCCTGCAACAAAAGGTAGCCCTCTTGGCACGTAAGTGTCCTGAGAGGCTGGACTGTTTCATAATTTCACTTAGTTCTTCTGCATGTTTGCTATGCCATTTGTACTACAACTGTTTCTGTGTGATGCCCAGCAACTGATAAAGACTGTGTCTGTGCCTGTGGCCAGCGTCATCTTTCTGGTGTGCTGACCTCAGGTTTCAGTCTCAGCATGGAATCTGAGGACTTCCTTACTGCTTCTCCCCTGGCTGATAACTGATATTACCTCCATCTGCATTATATGACTAAAGTTACCCAGAACCCCTCCAGCAGCTGGAGGTGGTTTCTCCACAGTGCTCAGGGTAGTTGTGGGTGCACAAAAATGACATAAGCCCACCTTTGCCCTTGTGACCAAGTGGCAGACCACTGCAACCTGCTTTCTTAGCCTCTGCCTTTACCATTGGAGAGCCTCAAGGAGGAAGCCAACCAGGAGCAGATCTGTGCTTGCTCAACAGATGGAACCTGTGCAGTCCATTTCTTTGATGCTCATTTCTCTGTCATCCTGCTGGAGAAATTGGGCCCTCCTATGGGACAGGTTGGCTACATCATGAGGCCTATACCAAAGCTGGGAAGACATGCTGCTAGCTGCTATTTGAATCTTCTACCCTTCGCATGAAGCACAAGCACATACGACAGTGGCTAGAGGACACGATGGTAAACATGGGTATGTAATCTCCATTCTTTTATGGGTTTCTTCTCAGCAGCTATGTTGTGCAGGTGCCACAAGCAATTACTGATTTTATAGGATATTTGAGTGAAACATTTTCTGAGGGGGAGATATGGGTAATCTCCAGACCCCAAGGAGTTGTTTCATTTTTAACTGTGCATTTTAGGGTCTATGAGGCTCTGATATTTCAAGTTCTGTGCAAACAGCGAGCACACTGCTATCATTGTGTTCCCCTGCTTGGAGCTTGGGGCTGAATTACCTCACGATAGGCTTTTTAAGTAAGTCTTTTGGCCTCCTCTATGGCCTCATATTTCAACACAGCACGTGAAAAAGATGAAGAATGAGCTAAAACCCTTTCTAACTGTTGCAGAGTTATGGGCTATTTTATTTTTCATTCCATGTGTTTTTTAGCAGCCTCTGGCTTTACTAAAGCAATGCAAGCTAGTTAAAGACAGCACAAAGCGAGGGAGTTTCCCCTCTGATATCAGCAGTTTGACATATTACCTTCACCTAAAAAGGTGGAATTTTGCTTCTGTTTGCTGCAAACAAAGTGAAGGTCCCCTCCCCAGCGTCCCTCTGCAAACATCCATTTGTAAAGCATGACCCACAGGTTTCCTTGAAAAGAAAATGCATCGTGACATTTCCCTAGCTGCACGAAAGGCTTTACAGTGCTAAATGTCAGTCAGCAATTCACTATAGGAATATTCTCCCAAAGCCTGCCCAGGCCTCTGGCAGACCTGGCTGTGCCTGTGCAGGCACCCCCTGCTTCAGTCGAGAGCTGCCAAGGGCCGGGGCTGGAGAGGTACCATTTGCATCACTCATAATCTGCCAGAGCTGGTGCTGCTGTGGGTTACAGTTGACCTGCCACAGCCTTTTCAGCTTTTAAGGAGGTTTTGAGGTGCCCAGGGTTCCCTGCCCATGATTCTTCAAGAAGTAAAAGAGAAGTGTATCTCCAGTGCAAGACAGAGACCTCTCCCGCTCCAGATACAATCTTGTCCCCATCAGTGTTTAGACATCGTGCCAGTCTCACTGGAGGGTAGCAGTCATGCCCCAGCAGAAGGTGGGCAGCTGCCTGGGCTTCCAACTCCACCACCATGGGCAGGAGTGGTGCCAGCAGCAGAGTGGAGGGGCAGCAGGGCAGCATGCTGCTGTGGCAGCTTCTGCAGGAGGGGACAGAAGATAGCAGAAGAAGTGGAGCATCGATCTGCTTCCCCTCCAGTGCCACCGCAGTCTCTCCCTCCCCAGATGGTTCCAGCCTGGGAATCATGAGAGACCTTGAAGGCAAACATTACCACTGCTCTGTGTTTGGCCAAATGTGGGTGTTGGGCTACGGGTGAACCCAGCTTAGATCTTCCTGTTGTTGTTTCAGTACTGTATGCATCCACTGGCACAACTGCTCCTTGCAAGACTAACCTTGTCACTTCGAAAATATGAATATTAAGTCTCAGTCTTGAATGGAGAAAGGCAATTCTCATGAAGACAGTGCTAAACATCAGAAAATGGCACAAGGGGGAGAAAAAAGAAATGGCTGAATTTGTCTTGTGACCATTTAATCCTACGACACACTGCCAGGCTGCTTGAGTTACAGGGCATGTGCTTGTGGACACCATGGTGCAGAATCAAGGCAGGCAAAGAATCAAGGATAGAGCTGGGAGTGCTCAGCAAGCCTGAGTGCTACGGGGCTAAAGGGTGGAGGAACAAGCTCATAACTGCTGCAGAGCATGTGAGGAAATTTGCAGATGAACAGATGAGATCTGAGACACTGAGACCTCGCTCTACAGCAAAGGTCTGGAAATGTTGGGATCTTCACAGAGGAAGAACCAACGTAGAGTGGGGAAAAGGAGTATTACCTCAAGAAGCGCTTACAGCAAGAGGTGCTTTTACTGGATGGTCAATACAAGCTCTGTAGTGCAAGTCAGCCCAAATACATAAGAGGAGGTGACTGTACTGAGCTGGAAAACTTTCTTCCATGCTGTCATCTGGAACTGGTTGAAAGCAAAGTACATAAAGATGAGGAAGGGATGAGAGACTTTGCTTCTGTTGGGTAATTAAAGAGGAAAAAAGCCTCAGCACCATAAAAAGGAATTAGATAAATCATGTCACAAAGAAATTTGTTGCTGGAATTATAAAAGTCTTCCTCTTTCATAAAAAAAGAAACTAATATGACTAGGATCAAGTGTGATTAGAGCTTAGCTCCACAAAGAAAATAAAAATACAAAAACTATAGCAATCATAGAGGAAGAGTGGAGGAAGAGATAAAGGAGAACACGGGAACAAGACGTGGGTAATTTGCAACTTGATATCGCATTCAGAAAAGATTTAGAGAGCCTGTATACTTCCAAAGGAGCATTGTCATATCATTAAAACCTTTAATATTGTCTTGACAACTCTTCTGTTTCTTGTATGTAGCTGACTGACAAGGCAACGTTCTAAACTTTAGCATCGCTGTCTTTTTTTGCCCCTTAAGAAAACTGTAGTTGACATTTCACTAGGAAAAGAAGCAGGGGGGGGGAAAAATCCTGTATCCCTTGAGATGCTTTTTTTTTAAAGTTTGGAGTCAGGAAGCCTCACAAAGCGTTAGAGGAGCCTATAGCTTCTCTCTCTTCCCCTCCTTCCCTTCTCTGCTATGCTGCTGGAAAGTATTTCTTCACATTTATTATGTATCTTTGCTGCAAAATCTGACTACACATCTGTGGGTCCGCAGGTTATCTGCCCAGGGACAGAGATGAGCTGGACTGAGAAACCCTTGCTCGTGACTTCAGATCTGGTAGTCTGCTGACTTCAGTGGGGCTGCTCCCATTATATGCTGGTTTTCAGGATGAGTAATAGTGTCACGATCTGGCCCATAAATTCCAGGTAATTTGTAAAGTGCCTGTTGCAATGTTATCTAAATAGCAATGGCACATTGGAAACCATTCTGGGCTGTTGCAGAGAGGTGTTTTCTCAGTTTGTCTCCCCAATGCAACTTGGTTCTTGTATCTTGTAGTGTGCTCCTTTCCAGCCTCGTATTAAGATCATCTGAACTCCGTTCGTATTATGGCAAACCATTATTCCTGGAGGCATTTTGATACATAACATTGCCAGTAGAGATAATTGAATAGAATAATAGGTGTTGGAATAGATGTTACAGAAGGCAGCAGTGTTCTTTTGTGGTTTCCAACTGAATTAATTTTTGCCTTTCTTTGTACCTTTCTTTCTTTGTGCCTTTTTTTTTTTTTGGTGAGTTCTGAGTAACTGATTTTCCCTGGTACAATTCCTGGGAAATTGTCTTTCCAAGTTGTATGCATCGTTGTTGTTCCTGGTTGTGTCCAGGGTGTCTATGGCTGTACAAACTCAACAGAAAATGTTTAATTCATCTCTTCCCAGTTTTCTATTCACATGAGAACATTCATGCCAGAAACCTTCTTGTGCTCCCCCAGCCTGGTGAGCACATGTGGTGAATTACCTGAGCAATTAAATGAAGGCACTTGTGTGAACAGGGCACATGGAATATTCTTTGAAGATGTTCTGTGATCAAAGCAGAGAAAGGAAATAAAAATGAGTATGTTTGCTAAATATTGAATAAATTAAATGTGAGAGTACTGCAACAAAAAGGCAGAACATGTGTTCATGGAAAGAGGCTGTATCCACTTCATATTCCGGACAAAATGCTTTCTGTTGTCCTGTTAACAATCCTTCCAGTGGTTCCTGGTAGAGGAAATAGAGGATAAAGGAGCTTGAGACATAAGGGGTTTTGTGGGCATCTCTTTAAAATTAGTTGTGTAATTGCTGGGCCAATGTCAGATTTCTTTTTATCTCCAGAAGAAGAAACAGAACTAAGAGGGCTGCTAGGGCATACGATTGTATAGTGATACAGGCACCAACGTGCAATTGTTCCAGATACGTAGCAAGAACCATTAAGTATATACCACTTCTCTTTAAGTTACCAGAGTGGCAGTAAAAGGGAGAAGTAAAAATCAAGCTAGGCTAAGTTCAAAATTGTTGATGGCTTAACCTTTCACCACAGTGTTACTGCCAGTTTTTAACTCCTCATAATTTACTTAATAAGCTTTCTGTGGACTGGAAATTGAGCTTTCATCTTTGTACATCAGTTATGAATTAAGAAGAGCTTAATTCTTACTGTTCAGTAGATTCGTATTGTAGAATGAAATACATTGTGGAATAAAAATGCATAGCCACCAGGTCACTATTTCCATCTATTGTGAAGAAATCCCTTATAGATGTGGAAAAACAATTTTGGCAGGTTATAATTGGGAATATGGCATCACAAAAAACAGTGAACTGCAGATCATATAGTGTGTGTCAGAAAGGGAAAACCCCCTTGTTTCTCTTGACTCACTCCAGTATTCTGCTTAATGGTGACAAGGTGCTACTCTTGTTCTAACTACTACTAGGCAGGCAGCAGTTCTTCACAAGAAAAGCAATATTATTTGGCATTTCTTAAAATATCCAGTAGCAACTTTGGTGAAGAGTATGATGCTTGACTGTACACAGATATGAAGTTATGCTTTTGCTGAAATATGTGATTTTTCAAAGTCACAGTGAATCTGTGTGTGTGTAAGAGAAACTCAGTAGTTCATTTTCCAAAGTAATTTCTCTGCTTTCTTTTTATTAAATCAAAATTCACTTTTAGATGTCACTGTAAAATTCTGAATTAGGCTGCCTATCTATTAGGTTACCACAAATAAGTTCAGAAGGCTAAACTTTCAAGTGCATTTTATGGGGATAATAATAACTGCCTGACTTCTGTGATTGCTGCTCATCAAAGACGTAAAGGTGTGCTTCTATTCTTCAAAAATAAGCTGGTGATTATATCAATCAGACTTTCAGACATGTAAGATATAGCAGAAGAAAAAACTTACCTTCTCTTTCTTCATAAACTACTTTCTGAATAGGAGAGGCTTCCTGCCTTTTAACATGACCATATCTGGTTTTGCTTCATCAAATTTCTTGGTAGATGACAGTCCCTGCAGCACAGACAGAAGGTGCTCAGAATTATTCAGAACACAAATTCCTGTTACTTCTTCTGACTAATCAAGGAGTTTTCAGATTTTCTAATGATTTCTCTTTTAGGTTGGCCCAATGATTTCAACTAAGTTTCCCTTAAAGGCATGCACTTGAAAATCCTTAATTCACATGAACAGCACCTTATTCTGTGCTTTATACAGTATATACACGGAATACAATACTTTGCATGGGGCCATGCTATACCTTTCTTAGAGTGTGATATAGTACTATGGGACAGTTTTAAAATAGAAGAGGGTAGATTTAGACTCGACAGAGGGAAGAAATTTTTTACAATGAGCGTGGTGAAACACTGGAAGAGATTGCCCAGAGAGGTGGTGGAGGCCACATAACTGGAGGCATTCAAGGTCAGACTTGATGGGTCTCTGAGCAAGCTGATATAGAGATATCCCTGCTCTCTGCAGGGAGCTTGGACTAGATGACCTTTAAAAGTCCCTTCCAGCCCAACACATTCCATGATTCTATGATCATCAACTAGGATTGACCAATCTTGTGATTAAAGCACAGGTATTTGGTAGCAAAGCACTGTAGGGGATTCCATACGAAAACACCCCACCCGGCCTTGCTCCCAAACCTTATCCTACATTTTTTTTCCATACTCAAGCAACCTTGGGAATTTGAGGTAAGTATGCCAATCAGTCTTAAATAAAGTTGAAGCAGAGCTTACTTCAAATTGCCATGTAGGGTTGCTTGAGTATGGAAAAACCGCCTTGGCCAGCAGTGGGTCCGTCTTAGGAGATGGCTGGCATTGGGTCTGTCAGACTTAGGGGAAACTTTTAGCAGCTTCTTGCAGAAGCCACCCCTAGAGCCCCCCTGCCACTGAAATCTGGCCAAGCAAACCCAATACAATAGTCTTGTCAACACAAAGTAAAGTCTTGGTTTCCAGGACTCATTTTTTCATGCTGGAGTGCTCAGATCTGGGATCCTAACCTGTGAAATGTTGTGAGGAGCTTAAAAGAAACACTGGGTGTTCAGCCAGTCTTTGCTTCCATTTATACTACCTCAGCAGTGCTGACTTGAGCCACCTCAATAAAGTTTAAAGTTATTAAGCTACAATCTCACTAAATACAAGGCAATGTTTTAAGTGATGCCATCTAAGACTTATTATCCAAAAGGAATCTGATTTACAACCCACCTTTTTCTTTTAAACTAGCTAACCTTTAATTGCTGTGGTTAGACTTCACAAGTATGAGAAATCCATAAGCTGTTTCTCCCAGTATGTTCTCAGTATGCCTCAAAATCTGGTAATTTTGTTCTCTCAAAAGCCTTGTGCTTTGTTGAAATAGGAAGAAAACAATCCTTGTCTCCCTTAATGTGCATTTCCACAGATTTCAGAAATTGTCTTATATTTTATTCACAAATATGTGAGCATACTTCTTTCTAAAAATATTGCATATTATCTGCAAATCCTGTGATGTCTGCACACATGCTCTTAACCCTGTTCAAGTAACTTCAAAGAATGACGGCTATGTTTCTTTATAGACTGCATTTAGTAGAGATTTATTAACATGTCTTAAATATAAATCCTGTTTTTCTTAGAAGAAATGGCTATTACGCTCTATTTTGGAGGGGCAACTTGCTCTGGAAAATAATAGTTTTAATACAGTGATCCTTTCTGTTTCAAGTCACTCAAATGTCTACAAGAACATGTATAACTTCAATGACAAGTCAACACTCAGGAAGCATTCAATCAAAAATATATGCTGTTTCTTCAAAGTACAAAACCTGCTTGTAATCTCTAACAATAATCACAATGGAGAGTGGATAAGAAGTACCATCTTCTAATTCAAATTAAGACTGGCAAATACCATTATACCTACTGTCCCATTTTAAATGTTGCTCTAAATAAGTGAACAAACCTCTTCATTAGGGCCACTGAGATCATTAGGGGCTTGGAGCATGACATGAGATGAGAGGCTGAGAGACTCTTCATCCTGGAGAAGGGAAAGCCCAGGGGGATCTTATTCATGTGTATTAAATACCTGATGGAGGGTGAGTAAAGAGGATGGAGTCCAACTCTTCTCAGTGGTGACCAATGAAAGGACAAGAGGCAACCATCACAATCTGAAATAAAGGAAATTCAACTTGAGCGTAAGAAAAACCTTTTTTACTGTTAGAGAGAAAAAACACTATGAATAAGTTTCCTGGAGAAATTGTGAACTCTCCCTGCTTGGAGACGCTCGAAATCAAACTGAACCTGCTCTGGCTGACCCTGCTTTGAGCAAAGATTTGAATTGGGCAATCTCCGGAAACGCCTTCCAGCCTCCATTGTCTTGTGGTTCTGTGTTTTATATTTTTAATAGTGAGGACTGTCCCTAGAGGTCACAGGTTAAATTTGCAAGGATTTTGGAGGATGAACATATGCAGTGTCCTCTCTAAACATGCAGTACGGCTGGTTTGTTCTTGTTGAGGACTGCATGAGTGACAGGGGAACCACACTGTGGGAAGTGCTGCGGGTCCACTGAGGAAGTGGACCCTGCACTACAGAAACCTTCCCCTTCTACAGGGGAAGCTGAGAAGCTGGACAAGGTGGCCTCTCTTTCCCCTGCCCTACTCCTATGGAGATTAGAGACTCTCTCAAGTGTTTTCTGAATGTATATGCACCATTGTTACCATTGCTCAGACTCCAGGACTACTTCATCCACCTTTGCAAAGGACTCTTCTTTCTCCACTGGGTCCACTTAACAGAGTGGAAGAGTTTTGGGGTTTTGACTCCTGTTTTTCTTATTCTGTCCCTGTAAGTAGATTCCTGGCACACAGCTGGGAACCTGTGCACTGTACTGGGGCACACTCTGAATTTTATGTTCTTTGGTCAGACATCAAGCAAGTATTCACCAGGAAAACTTCACCAATCCTTATTACCTGTCACAGTGAACATACCTGCAGGAAACCATGGCTGACAGGAATCATCACTCTTAGTGCATACACAGACGTAGTCTGTTTTTTTAATGCTTTTTCCCTCGGGCTTTAGTTCATGTGATACCTTAGATGCTACAGTTCTATATATTAGGGGTTCAGTGACCTCGCCTCCTCCCCTTCCCCTCCAGTCTGGTCTTCAGTCACTTGAGATCCCCGGCTTTGCTTGTATGCTAAATGACAGGACATTTCTGTGTGCTTGGAATTTTCTGGCCCAGAATTTCAAGTCTCAGAGCAGCTACATTAAGTAGCTAATTCCCCTTTTCTTATTGCCTCCATCTATTAATAATTGCAGTCTTTAAGAATGGGAACATTCAGTATTTTCCCTGATGCAACACTCTCCTTCACTCTAGATTAGATTCCACATCCCCACTATTTATTTTAAGGTGCAGTAGAGAAAAAAAACATGTAGCAAATAAGAGACTGTTTGTTTAAGCGTCCAGCATATTTTGTGCAGAAATCTTAATTCATGCAGGAGAATTCTTAAAGACTTCTTTGTTATTAAGTTAGAGTCTGAACAGTTACCATGTCTTAATCAGTCTTGCTTTCTGGGGATACAAGATCTTTTCACTGCAGAAAATAGAAACTTTTCTTCCCATCCCACTTGTCAGTAGCAGCCTTAGCCCACTTCATGGTGTCTTGCTTTCTTGGTCCTATGTTTTGACTTCAGTAAAATATCTCCTCAAAATGTTTTGAGATCTCCAGTCTGTCCTGCAACTTTTTTTTCTCCTTCTTTACCTGGTTTAAGACTGTATGAAATAGGGCCAAAAGGGACTGCTTGACTCCTGAGTTTTTGCCTGATGCTGTAGGCAGCTTCTTTACCAGACAGATCATGAGCCATGTAGAAGCTCAGTTTCCAGCTCAACTACTCACTTTGCTTCTATCCAAAATCTGTAAGAAGTTCTTTCTTCTGATGATCAGCAATCTCCTTCTCTGTTTAAATTTACCTGTGGCCAGTTCCAATTTATTTTTTGTCTAGTCTATCCTTTGCTTCAGTAGTTCAAATACCTTCCTAATTTGGTTGTAGAAGGCACTTATGCCTTTTTCCCCTTAGCTCTGACTTTGTTGGAGTAAAACCAAACTTTTCTAGCTTCCTTGGGTCAAAACCCTTCATCTACCATCCTTCACATCTGCTCTCATTTGTATGTTACTCTTATAGATACAGTTGTACAGCAGTGATTGTAATCCTGAAGATGAGATCTTAATAAAATGGGAGAATTAATACCTCACTCTTACCTGGCAGGACTGTTTGTTTAAATTTGGGTTTTGTGGGCTTGATACACTTGTGTCTTTTTATTTTTTTCCCTCTCATTATAAGCTTAGAACTGCTCAGCATGAGTGCTATTTCTGTGGTTATTTCCTAAATATTTGGAGGCACTGGGAAAATGTGAGACTTCTGGTTTCCTACACTGTGATCTTTTTTGGAGCTAGGCTGAATTTGGAGATATCCTTACAATAAAAATAGCCAAGTGGAATCAAGTTTGAAGACAACTTGTGAGTTCTTTATTTTTCATAATACTCTGATCTCACTATGGCCCAAAAAGGTCCTGTCATTTCTGAAGGCTGACATAGATCAGGTGGAGTCTAGATCAGATGTGACACAGGACTGGAGAGTGTAGGAGAAACTGTGGAAAAAGAAAAGTTTACCTATCCCCACCATAAACTGGGAAGAAAATTTATCAGAGAGAAGTGTAAGCAAAATAAACCATAGCTTCAGAATAAAAAAGTGCATACAATGAAGTGCTTAATTTCTTTGCAGATGTGATAGAGGAGCACTTCAGACACAGAATCAGTGCTGATGTCCTGCATGCCGTAGTAAGGGATCAGTAAATGATGGAAGATGAAATAATCCAGCAGATAAGGGATTTCTTAGCAGTTTAATGGTGTAAGAAGTAGTAAAGTAAAAAAATGAGCTGAAACAAGAAACAGCACGAGATAGATGTCTAACTATGGAAGTGATAGAAGTCTTCTACAATTGCCAAGATTTTGAGTTAGCCAAGATGAGATGTAAACTTGATGTCACACAACCCAAGTGAGTGTGGCTATATAAATGACTGTGCAGTGACCGCTTGAAGTAGCACACAAAGGGCAGATGCTGTACAACAGCACAGCTAGTTTTCATGAATTTTGAATTTCTCCATCTGCTAGCAATGTCTGTTCTGCAGCAGCTCTGGAAGAATTATTTGGGATTCCCAAGAAGTCTAGAACAGCAGTTCTTCTGAGAAGCAAGGCTGCAGGCAGTGATGAGTTATGAAGCATTTCTCTAACAGCCAGAAACAGGGCTAAAATCCTTTCAGGTAGGGGAGAGAGGAAGCAGAGTAGTTTCCGCAGGTTTACTGTAGGCTGCATTCTCTCTTGTGACCTGATAGATCTCCAGAACTGGAGATTTCTGCTCCTCGGTTTCTTCAATATGTTGGATAGTTTCTGCTACAGACTACTCTTATAGCAGCTGGTCTGATATATAGCACTGTGCATGTTGCGTTATTTTGCAAGTGCAACAATCAAAAGAATAATACTGATCTTTTCGTTTTGTGTTTGTGTTTCCATACACAAGGTTGTTACAGATTGATTTTCATTTTTATTTTAATATCTATTGAATAATTTTATGGGAGTAGTCTGCAGTGGGATAGCATTTTGCCACATAAAAAAGAGGAATACAATAAAGGACCCATGCTACTTTAGTAGCTGTCTGTGTAGGTTTTATTTTCATTTGTGGACTCATTAAAACAGTTATTATCAGTTCAGCTTCATGAATATGAACACTGTAACTTTGAGAAATTATAAAACATCTTCTGTTTATGCAAATCTTGACAGTCCACACAGCTGATAGGTTTGTTTTAATTTTTTTGTGTTAAAGTATTATTATAGCGGTACACGTTTAAAACACTGAAAATGCAATTCAGAAATGAAAAATCAAAAGACTATTTGCTGGTTTTGAAAGGCAGATTCAACCTGAGAAGCTGCCAATCTGATAAATCTGTTCTGCATATAATGAAATGGAAACACAGTGGAGTAAATTATATGGTTCTCAAATACTTTACATTTTTTTGTGTTAATGAGTCAGTTAATTAAAAGAAAAAAAGAAAAATAATCAGAAAACAAAAAACTATAAAGAATAAGAAAGGAAAATACTTCATCCCAAACAGTAATTATCTGAGGAGGAGAAATATAAAAGAAGCGATAATGAGTGTTTATATTTGAGCATGACTAAAATCTCAAGTATTGAGATGTTTATGATAAAGCCATTTACATGAATAGCTAAATACTTTGTATGTATACAGTTTCTTACACAGAATATAAGAAACTAAACAAACCTAGGGCAATGTATTACAAAAAAAAATGTGAATTAAGCATTCTTCACAATGTGCTTATTCTGCCTAATGGTTTGAAAGAAGATTGAATAACTTAACATATCTTGCTAAAGATTAATGAAAGGAGAAGTTATATGGACTTTTAATTTGAATACTAAGGTCAAGAAAGCTTTTGAGGCCTCAATGGACTTACATATTTGTCTTTGTCATTTTGCCTTTTTGTTCTTGTATTCACTAATTTTTGAGCTTACTGTACATTTTCAGCAAGATTTGACACTAGGTAACAGGCTTAAACAGTTTTCTTAAAGTTTGTTGCAAGTTCTGTTTAAATAAGTGATATGTCTAGATAGAGAAAGGAGACGGTGTCGATGCTGTTGCTGAAGGAGAGCCTTAAGTATCAGCTTATTACATTTTAGACATCTTGACAAAAAAATCTTATGAAGGACCCAAAACAAGAAAACCCCTCAGACATGTGTTTGATTGGGCAGCAGAGGACAGAAAGAGGAAAGAAGCCCTGTTGTCATTAGTTGCTTCTCACAGATCTCCTCTAAGGGACTGCCTGGAGGAGGGTCAGTGCTTTACGCTCCGGCAGTATGGACAGATACACACCAGTGGTGAACCATGGGCTGCCCTAAGGACTGTGATGGGGCACACGTTACAGAAAAAAATGTGATAAAAGGACTTTTCAAGATCAAAAACCAAGACATAGGAAGACTTGTATTAGCTGTGCGGGGTAGAGTTCTGCTCCAGCATCATGCTGTGGTGCTAATGTTTGGTGTTGGAGTCAAAGGACCCCAGAGCTAAATGGCTTTTCTATGTTAGGGCACGACAGTGGAGGTCGTTACTGTGCAGATAGCCCATCAGCCAGCCACCAGCATCAGCTGAACTCGGTGTGCTTGCTCGTAGCGTGCTTGCTCACAGTGTTATTTTCCTTTTTCTGTTGATTAGCAGATGGTGTCTCAATTCACCTGTAGAATAAACACTGCCTGTTTACTAGGGGCTACCATAAATTTTGATAGAAGTTCACTGATGAGGACTGTCTTGCTCTGGTCTATCTCATATTTTATGAACATGCACCAGTAAAAATCTACATGACTGGTGATCAAGTAGACCAGAGAAAGTGGACATATCTGGGTAGGACCAAGTGGAGGATTCAGAAGTTCCCACCATTCTCTAGACAATAAATACTTTTCATGTAAATAGACTCAGTTTGGCCAAGACATGACCTGGAAACCTCTCTCAGCATCCTGTTGCGTTACATGTATTGTCCCTGTGACTGAGTAGTGTGGCAGTGTGTTAGCAGATGTGCTGTGTTTGGTACATGAAGCTGGTGAGTGCCACACCAGTGACTTTGTAAAACTCCTGGAAAGTTCCATCTGTTCCTTTACTAGCCAAGTAGCTAAAAAAATGGCAGTAACTCTTCAAAGAATAACAAATTTTAAAAGCTGAGTCTACTTGGTTTGCCTTTAAAATGCCCAGTCCAACCAATTTCTGTCTTTACGGGAAGGATTCTTCCAAGCCAACAACATTCTTCCCTTAAAAAAACCAACCAACTGAAAAAGTCCCAAGAAAACACAAGTAACTTTGCTGTGGATGACTTGCATTTCTGTTTTGTAAGCCTCCTGCTCAGCAAAGTCCTCTGGTACATGCTTAAATCCATCCCTGTTGACTGAAAGCACGTGGTTTAAGGCTGTCCTACACTCAATCCAGGGACAGGCACTGTCTGCACTTTCAGCATGCTCAGCATCCCAGCCACGAGGACAGGGGACAGAGAGCAATCAGAGGGACAGAGGTTACACAACAGAGGACTTACCGGTCAGTTCTACCCCTTGGTTTTGTTCTTAAAACCCACAAACACTTAAAGCAGAAGGAGAAAACAGAGGCCACATGGGAAGGAGCAGCATGTGGCGCTGGCCCTCGGGGGAGCTGGGGGGTGGCAGGCAGCTGCAACCGTGTGAGCACATGAGTTATTAGTGGGGCCACCAGATCCAAGATGGGAGACATGTGTCATGCTCCAGATCTGTGTGACTTGGCAGGCACCCGCTTGACAGGAGCTATGGGGCCTGACGGGGTTTTCCACCACCCTTCAGATCCCTGGCTGTCACATTAATCCTCTTTTAAATCCAACCTCCCTTCTCCAGTGATTGACTCCTACATCTTTTTTTCATCTCTCGGAGCAGCCAAATGGCATCCTGCACAGCTGAAAGCTATTCAGCTCCAGGACCAAGCACACACTGCAAGGGAAGCTCGTGGCCTTTCTTGGTGGTGATGGCCAAATATGTGTGTAATGTGCTTAGTCTTCACTAGCCCACACAGTGAGAGACCCTGCTCCTCTCTTGAACTTGGGCATAACACGTTCCCTCCATCATCAGGCAGGCCAGCTCTAGACTAATATTTTCTGTGCAGTTAATTATGACAGGACAAGTGCTGTACCCCAGTGGAAATTTGCCACTTGAAAAATTGCCTAAAAATATATCCTACAGTAAATGTTTCTCTGTGTGATTAAGTGTGCATGTGGACTGTACTGTGCAGAGGGTTTCCCAAAACCAAATGTCTCGTCTAGATCTCTTGGCAAGGCTTCCTTGTTTTTTTAACAGTTTATCAGCTTTTATGTTATTTACTAATGGCAGGAATTACTCCATAATTCCTTTTTAAACTAAAAAATTCCCTAAGTCTGCAAGGGTGAGGGACTATAAAGGTAAAAAGAAGGATGGGGTGAAGCAAAGAGTTTCATTCTCAAGAGGAAAAATGGTCCAGAGGTTAAGATACATTCTTTGAACTATGGAAATTGGGATCAGCTCCGTGTTTTGCCTCAGCATTCATGAGCTCTCTTGGTACCTCATTGCTGGACTGTGACCATCTCTCTGCCAGAACACCTGATGCATGAATCACAGGGAATAAGTCAATTCTTGAGCAGAGGTGGTGTGACCGTCTCAGGCTGTCACCACTGAGCACCAGGTCAAACAACTGCATGTGTGCTGCCACAAGGTCCACCTGTCCCCCTTTTGGGACAAAGAGAATGATGGTCTCTATGAGGGTGTTGAGGCCCCAGCCTAGAGCAAGTCTAGGAGTAGGATCACACCTTTAGACAGCCCCCAGCTGCAGGATTAGTCCAAGCATTGTGTTAACCTGCCCTGTGAGACACAAGAGGAGCTGGAGTTTTCTGCATGTGCGGTGCTGAAATGGGGTTACAGTCCCAGCTGAGAAGTGGGCTCCTGCTGAACATGGGCTCAGCTTCTAGAAAATGCAGCCTGGGCCCTGATGCACTTGATGGCTTGCAGATTTCTCTGAGAGAATATTGTGTAGCTGGCAGAAGAAAACACAAGAAAGGAAGGAAGCAGGCTTGATTACTTTTCAGCCCTTTTCTGTTTGCCTCATCTTTCCCCAAACATGCAAAGGCATCTTGCAATGCCAAAGACCCAATGTGACATGAGGACAAAACATCCATTGGACTCACAGAGCAAATCTCAGCATAGACCTTTGCTGAGATAGACCTCTTCAGACAGACTGGTGCAATTTGAAAGACATAAGGCAAGCTGTGTGAATGAGAGAGCACCTCCCCTGCAAAAGCATGTTCCCGTAAAACGTCTCCTGGTGTGCGCCGTCTCGGTGCTCCAAGCTGGATTTCTCTGAAGACGAGAAAGGACTATTGCAATTGCATCCTCTGAGACAAATTAACACAATTCCACTCTGTGCTTGTACAAGACTTACAATTCTGTGATCTGCCAGGGTTGTAGCATAGTTAATCTTAGAAGCAGAGTTTTATAAAGGTGCTAACTGGTGTTTCATGGTGCCCCTGTGGTGTTTCGTTTTCATACAAGGCCTTATTTGGAGAAATGCTGTGTGAGCATTTAAACCAGTTACAAGGGCCATTTGATCAGCCAGAATGGTTCCTTTGGGCAGTATTTTGGAAAAATAATATTTGAAAATTGCACTTTATAAAAATTCCGAGGACACATACTCTGAATTGTTGAATGTCAGCATAATACGGGTTTAAGAAACACTCTTTCCTTACTTTAAATTGTGATAAAAGAATACAGAAATTAGAAGGAAGCCAAACTGCACAACTTAAGAGTGACACTTTTTAACAAGGTTTCCACAATTTTCTGTGTATCACAGAACTATGATTCTGAGGTGGAGTGGTTTATTATTTTATTGAACCCAAGGACACATCCTTCCAGAATTAAATGTATTAGGCTTTCCTAAGTAGCTACTACCATGGGGAAACTGTGTGTTCCTTCAGGGTTCCTTCATGTGGAGCTTTTGGAAAGGACTCATGAGAAAGACCCTATTTGTGTTCAATACCCAGCCTGCCTTGCCCCTTAGTGCTATCACCTCTCACAGTGGATGCACAAACCTAATGCTGCAGGTGTCTATGTACTTTTGGAATACTGCCACGATGATTCAGAGGTCCACACTTTTTCTTCCTCTGGCTGTAGAAGTGCATAGGTTGTGTAGAGATGTACCTAAGACGTCAAGGAGACAAGAAGAGAAAGGGGGACACAGGGAGACTGTGTGTCAATAGCTCCTGAGTGTTTGTATTCAGTAAATTTCCTATATCTTTTTTTTTTTTTCCCCAAGTTTTAATGGTCTACCTTTGGTGTCATAGTTGTATTCCAACTTCTGTGATCTTTCCTCCCGATCTACAGTCTTTCTTCAGTTTTAGCTAAATAAGCTATTCATAGAATCATAGAATCGTATCAGCTGGAAGAGACCTAGAAGATCATCAAGTCCAGCCTCTGTCCCAGCCCTATCAAACTACTAAACAATTCCCTCAAACACAACATCCACCTGTCTCTTAAATACCTTCAGGGACGGTGACTCAACCCCCTCCCTGGGCAGCCTGTTCCAATGGCTGACAACCCTTTCAGTATAGAAATTCTTCCTAATATCTAACCTGAACCTCTCCTCATTTTCTATCTGTTTATCTTTCCTGTTAGGACTGTTAGGACTCCGTCTGTGAGGTGTGGAGCCCTCCTGTGATATCCCAGATAGAAAAAGGCAGAAAAAGCCTTTCAGTTCCCGTAAATATTACCAGAAATTTCCTCCATTCTGGAGCTGGAACTTGAGCAGGGCCCTGCCCCTGCTCACCTCGGCGACCAGGCACTGTGCAACCAGTTCTCCTCTGGGCAGAATGGGAAATTTCATCCCAAATTGCAGAGTACTTACTGAGGTGACCTTAGCAAAAAATGGATTTTCGTACAAGAAACTTTGGTGTCAATAGCTTGCAAAGATTTACACGGGGTTTTCTGTCATTCAAAAATACCAGTCACCTTAAGCACTGAATTTCTTTTGACTTCACTAGCAGCAGGCAGCTTTTCCAGCCAAATGTATTTAGGTCCTTAAACTGCTGCTGCTGCTCTTCTTTTCACTGATGATCTGCTCACTCGCTTCAGTGGGCTGTGTGCCACATGCAGTACGGCTCTCTTTGGTCTGGGCTGTCCATACACTTGTACACTGTCACTTTTTGTGCTGTGCAAAGATGCTTGCTTCTTAACTGTCAGGTTTCTTTAACTAACACTTAGTGGGAGATTAAACCAGTTTTCCTGTTGAAATGCTCACTCTCTTTATTGAAACTCTGTATGGTGTCATTTCTTCTGTGTCTTTTTTTTCCTTTTTTTTGTATGCCTGGATTTAGGTCAGTGTCAGGAGTCTGTTAGCAAAGAAGCCTCAATTGCACAAACCACCCTCACCTGTTAGCCCCATGGATGGACCCTCTGCCCACTGTCCAGGAGCTCCATTTGAGCTCAGCCTGAGGACTTGCTTCTTGCCTCAGCTGCTGTATAGGTATAACCTGGTCTCCAGCTCTGTGTCCTGCTGCTCCCACATAGCTTCTATGAACTCTGAGCCTCGTTCATTACTTGCCTCCTTGGGGATTGTTGATGGACCCTGTTATGAGGGTCTGCCTGCCATGTCTAAGTGCCATGGGATAGTGCTCCATTGATGAGGAGACAGCCTGTGCTGGGGTTCACCTCAGCTCCTGGGTCATCCCCTCTGCATGGAGCAGCCCCACTCCTGCTGCTCCTTGGCAGTCATTCTTCCTTGCTATCGTCTGATCTTTCAAAACATCACTCTATTGCTATTATTAAGCTAGAAAGAGAAAATAGGAATAAAACTCTGAACCTGGAGATCATCTGGATTCAAATATCCTTATCCTTCAGAGGGGTCTCTCTCAGCAGATGTTGGGCCTCTAACCATTAGAGCCTATATGCATCTCAGATTTTGGGGAAGTCTTCATAAAGGAGCCTTTTATTTCAAGACGTACAAGATTTCTTTTGGGATTAATCCATGACAGTTACATCAGATCCAGGATCTTACATTCTCTAGGCACCATTTTGGGGAAACATCAGTCACCAGTGCAGTATCCTTGTTTACAGGTCTTCCAAATCACAGAGAGAACCAAGATGTGACATGACATTTTGAAGGGAAGAGCCTTTACCAAGTGACACTGAGAAGGAGACTGTCATCTTTGCACTACACTCAGAGCTACAAATGGTTTATTAATAAACCTGGAACATGCAGGTGCACTTGGAATGGTGCTTAGCAGTGCCTGCACCTAGGCAAACACTGTTGTTGTGTGGTCGCTGGGACCATGGAGATATGTGTCAATGACACCTGCAGAACCTGAAGTGTCAGCTACTCTTAAAAATGTTGGACCAACCATGTGTTGGCTCATGGAAGAAGGAACCCTCTGAGAATGTCACCTGAAAGCAAGAAGAATGATAATTAAGATAATATCACAATAAACGAAGCCTTGTGATCTCTCAAAGTCACTGTATTTGCAAACAACTTTTTGCAGAGAAGGAGGAAGCTGTTTCATATTCAGATGCAGATCTTCTGGAAGGATCTGTAGCAGGTTGTAGGAAAAAGAAGCAATGAAAAAGCATCTTGGACAAAATATATGGCTAAGCATCTAAGCTGTCACCATCCTCTGATCCCTAAGAAAAGAAGAAATGAGCACTAATCAGTAAAAGCCACAGGATCCATGATTCTCCTGGGGAGAGAAACATGGAATCATTTTGTTACCCATGGCTGAAAGACATCCAGACATCATGCTGAGATTTCCGGGCTACAGGGACATGTAAGAGTAAATTGTTCTAAATGTTTTCCTTATCAGGAGACATATATCTCTGAAGTTATTCTATTATCAGTGATATTTGTCTAAAAGTTCATAAAATCTTTTAAAATATCTGTCTTAAGGCAGAATGCTTGCCCATCTTCTGAGGATATTGAGGCATGATTGGTATCTTCTATAATGATTATTGCAATGACTTTTAGAATGTCATTTATTATAAAGTCATGCTTTTACATGAATGCACACGTGTATTCACAATACAGGAAGAACACTGTGGTACATCAAGACCGGTGCTGGTGGATCTCAAGGAATATGGAGTCCTTTACTTCTAAATTATATCTGATCCTAATATTGTTGACAGACAATTTTTTGAAGCCTAAACAAGATGAGTAGGGCAAGTGCCTTTAGTACTTAAGCCACCGTCATAATGAACATTGGTGCCCTCATCTGTAGTGACAACATACAAGAGATGACACATAAAATTCTCTGCCTCTGCCCCCAAACCTTTAATGTGATCCCTCCAAGATAAACTTGCATATTGAAACTCTCCCTGCTCTTCTGTGAAACAGTGCTTGACAGAGATGTTTTCCTTGCACGTCTTAGGAGAGATAGGTTCGCTGAGGTGTTCTTTTGCAGAAGGAGACAAAAATTTTGTGGATGAGGAGAGCAATAGTCCAAAGGACATCCTCTTTCTTGTGGCAAGGATATCTGTTCATGGTAAATAATAATACTTTGCCTATCATAATTTTGAGTTAGGCATGTTCATCTTTTGAATAGTCAGGGTCCAAATTTATGTTTCTTTGTTTGCAGTTGTGTGTCTTCTCCATTTATACAAAATCTCTCAGTATAAAATTCAGTCTTTGTATGTGTAGGGCCATACCTTGGCCCTAATGAAGTCAGTAGTGCCTGATAATGAATGATAGTAATGCAGTGGTGGTGAAAGACATGTGAGTGAGCAGAAAGCTTACAGTCATATTAAGACCATCTAAACATCAGCCTCACCTCTCATCACCAAGACAGAAACAGCTGAGAGCAGAGATATTTTTCACATTTGCTCTTAAGATTTCCAAATGTATCAATTGTTTCTCGATGGTAAGTAAGGCAGTAAACATTCAAGAGAGATCTGAAACCTTGAAAAATATTTGTGCAAAGAATTTCCCTCTGTCAAATTCTTGTCCTAGCTGACCTTGAGGCCTAATATCCCCAAATCTTGCGGGTCAGTTTTAGCCCCTTCTGCTAAATGCACACCCATGGGTTTGACAACATTTTGAAAAGGCGCTGTTTAAAGCTGGTGGCAGCAAAAAATTAAACAAATAACACTGATAATGGGAATAACCTCAGAGATAGTATATTTTTTGGTGACCAGAGCACTTAGAATAATTTAGTATTGTATGAAGTGATACAGCTGGTTAACTTAAAATATTCCTCTCTTCCACATGGAGAGAGAGATGGTGGCAGGAAGCAGTTCTAGGAAGCCATTTGCATTCCCCTGTGGCTTGTTTTGCTAAATCAGTTGCAGCAAAAAGAGCTACTCTAAATGTTGCATTTTTCCTGTCTTAGTTTATTTTGTACTTGTTCAATAAAATAGATTCCAGAAAAGACAGGGTTGTATAATTTTTAATAAGATTTGTTAAAAATAGCATGGCTGTGGTAAGAGGAATGACCAAAGGAAGTGATTTTTTTCCTGTGATCGTTCCTCCTCCTTTACCAGTGACCTTTCCGAGTGTGAGCAGAAGAGAAAATACTCACTTCATTTAAAATTCATCGCAAACAGCAAGAGGGTAGCTGGGCTACCACAACTCTCATAAATTACACGCAAGCCTGACCCTTCTGGAAGATGAGGCCTTACTTTGCTGAAGAACTTTCAGAGTTTGGTGCCGCCGCCTCCAACCACAGCAACACACAAAATATACAGTGGGGAGATACCCGGGGGAGACGGGGGCCAAGTCGCTTGCTCAGTACCCGAGCCCGGAGCTGCTCCAAAACCTTGCAGAGGCCAACCCAGGAAGGAAGCCCTTGACCGCAATAGTTCCTGCCTATTCAAAAGGGGAACGGGGTGAGCCTTAATGTGGTCGTGGCTCTTGCTTCCAGGGACATCCCACGCCTCCATAGCAGTTCTAGGGAGGATCTCCTGCCCTGACTGCCCCAGGTGGATGCTGCAGAGCCTTCGTTCTTTCATCCCTCCAGGGAAAGCAGGAAAGCTGCCCCTGGTAAGAGCAGAGTGGTTTCGAATGTGGTTTTAATTGGGCATCTTTTTAATTCTTGAGATGTTTCTCATGCAGGATTCCAGCAAGCACAAGCCAAGCAAACAGCAAAGCACCTTTTACTGGTAGCCATGCTGTGAAAGCAAAAAGTCGAGAAGGTCCTGCAAAGTACAGTGGTAAAATAATCAGTGCAATGAGCCATAATCCAACTGAAAGTAGCCAATTTGGTGCAGTTCATCCCTCTAAACTAGGGAAGCCATATCCAGAAATGATAATTTTTGTTCTAAAAGACTCTTCTGCAGGTCATTTTTGCCAGATAGCTTGGCCAGTTACTCCGTGCTTAGTCCGTTTTAATAATAACAACAGCAACAAAACTTTACAAGATGTTCTTTCCTCTTTGTCTGGCAGGATTAACAGTTCAGCCAAGGTCTGACTGGCCGCTGGCTCCAGAAGCGAAGGACTCAAAGGCACTGGAAGGGAGCAGTCACATGGAGAACCTTGTTACCAGAGTGGACTTTGGGGATTGCTGTTTCCTCTCTGCTCACCAAGCATGGATCCAACCACTGCCCAGAGTGCAGAACTGGGCTATTTTTGCTGCTGGGGGAACTAGCTCTGAGGAGTCTTCTAGGAAAAGCCAAGTGTGGGAGGCAGACAGACATACCAACAACATTTTCCCCTGCAAATCCACTTTTATACGTCTTGTTAGCACCAAAGGATTGAAATAGCAAATCTTTGGAAAACTGTTTTCTCCTTTGGAGCAGTCATCTTTGAACGTTTGTGTTTAAACTAAAAAAAGAGCAGATGTCATTCAAGCCAACTGAAACAAAAGAACGACTCCATCAAATTTATCTCTGAACTGGTTTAGCCCAGCACTGAAAGTGGCGAGTGCATCACAAGAGTGGGGCCAAAAAGGACCATCTCTCTGGGGAGAGAAGGTCAGGAGGAGGCGACCGATGACAGGAGAGCTTCATGCTCAAGCAATGCGGTAAATGAGATATTTTATTTTCCCCCTCCTTGTCCACGCAAACAGAGAAGCTTCTAAACATTTCATGGGCGCAAGAATATAAACACACGATCTCAGGGCCGTAGGTACTGCAAACACTTGGGCCTCTGCTTATTTGTGCTCCTATGGGCAGTTCCCACTGAAGTGAAAAACTGCACCATTTGTTTACAACCAACATGCAAATGTCTGGGGCTGTGTAAATAAAGTCAAGGACTTGACTTACTGAAGTAGTAAGGGACTACCTTAGCCTAAGCCTGCGGACCAAACCGCGCTTCCCAGGAAGCCTAGTTGAACTTGCCTTTTGGCTCGCGAGAAGTCAGGATTAGGCCCTCATTCTTCCTGCTTACCCACTGGATTTTCACCTTTCACGCTCCTGCAGTGCAACCGCCTGCTAAATTTAGAATACCTTTTTTAGAAGTTGTTTTACGAACACACACACACACAAAATAATTACATTGTGAAAAAAAAATGCAGGCTTTTGAAATGCCATTTGTGAAGTGTTCCAACTATGTATGACTGGCTCAGTTACTACTTTGCAATTGCCATCTGAACATCTATTTTTCCAAGCATTTAAGAAAAGTGATGTGTACATTTTTCATGTGTAATTAGGCAGCGTAATGTGATCTCTTGCTGCAGTCAAGCTGCCATGTGCCGTAGCCTCACTGAATAGCTTCCAGATTTCAACCCAATCTCTTCTGTCTAGACTCTACGTTGCTATTTTTTTTCTATCTTTTTTTTTTTTTTTAGCCTAGCTTAAAGCAGACTCCAATATAAAATGCCAAAACCAGAAGGTTTTGTCCCTCTTTCTCATAAAGACGTGGGACAGATCTGGGAGGCCCCGCCGAGAGCTGGGTCCCAGACTTTCATAAGACACGTGTCGTCTGAATCTGACATTAAAGATTGTGCAGGCGTTTCAACAGGTCATGCACATGCGGGGGGAAAAAATGCCCAAAAATATGGTTTTCATTAAGAAAGTAAGTATTTTTAGAGAGGTGTGGTTCAGTTCAGATGAAAAGGAAAAAGAAAAATGAAAGCAGTGCAAGAGATCCTCAACTGCAACATTATTTATATTGCTGTTGAAATGCAGTGTGTTCTCTTTATAAAGCTGCTTTTGGGAGTGAAATAATATAGACCCTGCCAGAACCAGGTGCATATCATGTAGATTGTTTATAATCCAAGTTAAAGGATAGCAGATTTATACCAGAAAGAACCCTCCAAGGGGACTTTGGAGTTTATGTGTACTGTCTTAATCTATACATTACCTCCTCAACAAAGAGGTTGTCTTGAACAAAAAAAAAAAAAAATACAGTTTCACTGAATTCACAGATAGTTCCAGGGAATTTTATCTAGTGTGATATAGTTTTAGACTGCTTATCCTGTTCCCAGCTTTTTATTTGACTCTAAGTTATTTTATATATGCATCAGAAAATGAAAAAGGTCAGAGAAGGATCGTTTCCACAGAAAGATGCTTTTGTGCAATATAAGCAAAGAGCTAGGTTTTCCCTACTGCTGTGTCCTGGGGTTTGCTGCAGTTTGCATACAATGCACTGGCTATTTCTACCCAAAGAAGAAAAGGTTCTTGTTTTAGTCAAGAAACAATTGTGCAAATTTCCCCTCACTTTATTTTGTTTATTTATTTATTTAGTTATTTTGCATTCTTTTATTGTTTTAAAAAACCAGCACCTTCTCATCTATACTTTTGTAACAACACACCTTAAGTTTTCCTTTTTCTCTCAAGAAAATGGCTATTGTCCCATTGAAAATATGTCCTTCTGCCCACTTTTTGTATAAGTGGCAGATTGGTTTTAAAAACAGGAACATTTTCACTCCTTTCTGAAGGGAAGCTTGCAGTGCTTGCTAAAAATTCCCATGCTACTGCAGAACCAACTGTTCTTTTCATTAAGAAACCATCCACCTACTTTAGCAAACTTTTCAATACATTGGCCCATTTTTTTCATTACAGTAAAATATGAAATGCTTGAAATGTTTGAAATAATTGTGCAAATACTTTTTCATATGTACAAAAGGAAACGAAAACGAAAAGCTACCTGTTGCAAACGAAGCTCCCTGTGAAATTCCAGATGATGACAGCAGTTAGCACAATAACTTGATGACTGTTAAACTTCTTTAAATTACATTTTAAGTCAAATGATTTTTTTTCTCATGTGTCTGATATGTAAAATCATTGTGGGAAGTGTTTTTCATCCTTCTGTTTCAAAGAGCTTTGCAGGAAAAAAGCTAAGTAATACTACCATGTTTGGGAAAAGGGGAAAATGAAGCTCAGCAGCAAGCAGTCCTTCCCTGAGGATGCAGGATGGCCCAATATGTACCTCTTGATCTCCTTGGTAGGGCTGCATGGTGAAAGAGTGACATACAAAGCTAGCTGCTATGGCAGAGACACCCCAGGCAGCTAGACACTACTGCCAAAGAATCTGACGGCCTGGTTCCCTGTTAGCAATCTTCTCTCAGTTTTTCCTTTTAATTTCAGCGTGGTAGTGATGTGATATTTGCCACTGTTAATACAGTAAAGACTGATTTCACTAAAATAGGGATTTTCTGAGCTGTAAATCAGGTTAGAATTTTGACACAGGGGCTAAGGTGAGTGTTTGCAAGCCCCACACCGGTAACAGCTTTTTTACAGAGTGTCTATCCTAGACTGTATCGATTTCATAAATCTTAAAGCCAGCTGGGATCAATAATGGTAATCTATTCTGATGAATGGTAGTAAAGACCGAAGAATTTCTTATGGTTGTTTTGTGCCGCTCTCTTGTTATCATCTGTTGCACATTTCTGGGAATTTTTCTTAGTATTTTCAAGAAAGTGGAGGGCCTTATCATGAGCATCTCCAAATACAAGTGTGTAAAGCGAGCAGCAAAGGCTTTCTTCATCCGTCATTGCACTGGGAAACTCTCATCCTTCAAGAGCCTCATTATGACAGATCATTATGTCCAACACACCTATTCTATGTGTGTAGTTTGACGAAATAAATCAGTTCTTGGTCTGAAGAACCTATTCTCATATTCTGCTCTAAAACCGCAGTGTCAGAAGCATATTTCAGGAGTAAGAGATACTTTTGAATACTTTGCTTTTTGCAATAAACAGTACATGTGGGCCTGGTCCCCTCCTGACTTACAAGCGTCTTTCAATGTTCTCCAGTTAATTCAAAGGCCCACATACAAAATCAAGGAAAGCGTGTCCATTTGTGGGATAACCCAAAGTTTTCTGGGTCTGTAAGTAAAAGAACGATGGGGCTCCAATAGATCTTTTTCTTTCATCTGTGACAGAACAAATAAACTTTGCTTAATCCAGTCCAAACGGCTGTCCTGAATTAAATGTGTTCTTCATCACTTCAGAAGATCACGTGTGAAAGAAATGTGGAACACAAACTGTTTGTGCTGAACAAGACTGAGAGATGTAGTGGTGGGACATACAGGGCGCGTGCCACCAACCAGCCAGTAATGGAGATCTCCGTCAAGGTTCCGCCTGAGAAGCATCTGCCACGGCATGCCTATCCCCACACATGGATGGGTCACCTACATCCCCAAGTGCTGCAACTCCAGCAGTTTGCATCATCTACTTCAGCAGCTGAAAGCAGGGGGTGGGTCTCTCTCGCTTCGCTGTGGCTCATCCAGAGGGTGATTCAGTGTCACATCCAGAGCTGAGTCACCTTCTGCAGCCGCCTCTCCCTTCCTCTCCAGACGGCAGAGGGGGACCCTCTGCTGAGGCACCTGCCTCCGTGCCCGTCTGTTCAGCGGGAGTGAGCTCTGCACTTCCCTGCAGCCTACACGAGTGTCATTTCTAGGGTATATGTAACCTGTTAGACTACTGCCACAAGGTAGGTGTGAAAAGAAACCTATGTGTGTGTCCATGCATGCATGTATGTGCATATATTTGTAGCTGTGGGAAATCAAGTATCTCCTGTTTGTGTATTGTTGGGCTTTTTGTAGCTTCAGGTTCCAGGGGGAGGCTGTTCTGCCTCTGACTACGATTTCAGCTCTTACTCTGTTTTACGACACAGCCCATGAAGAAATGCTGCAGAAAACTTGTGCTGAATTATCTAAGAAAAAGAGGGTGATTAAAAAAATGACGTGTTTCTATATGAGGATAGCTGCAAAGACACAGGTCTAGAGGAACACCTAAGTTTGTGTGCTAAAATCATGTTTCTTAGAGACATGTATGTATGCAGGTCTGCCAGCCAAAGCCATATGTACAGCAGTATAGGCACTTGTATATGAGCACATGACTGATTGTATAGACCTGAAGGCAAAATTTAGGTTTTTTCCCAGTATTATGACAAATGCAGAAAATAGAGAAGCAGACTAATGTAAAGAAAAGAGACAAGATAGTTCACAAATTTAAGTCCTACAAAAATTTACTTATCTAGATATTGATTCTCTGGTTGCATTTGTATTAAGCTATGTCCTCCTCCAAGACCACTAGACACCAAGCACCCAAAGGGAGTGCAGAAATGTAAGTATATGAGTAAATAATAAGCAAGTAACTTTATGGTTTTAAAATTTATTAATTGCTCTCTCTTGAATGGTGTAAGCATTTTATTTATGGTTGGACCTATCTTTATGCATTACTTATCTGCAGCCTTTTATATTTAAATACTCTTTCTGACCTGAGTCATTTCTGTATGCTGGCTGAACTCTTCACTGGTAAGTAAAGTAAAGGCATACTTAAGAAATTACAAGATTTTGTCACCTATCTCGACTTTATGTTTCTGCTTTTGAAAATGCTTCAACTTTTAGCTTCCTTATTTTCAATTTTCACCATGTGCTTGAAGAATTTTGCAGTTCCTCCAAAGATGCACTGATCAGCATTTCTGTCTTGATTCACTAGATGATTTATTATTCCTTGAATCTAGGTGGTGATGCAGAGAAATATCCAGATGGAGAGGGGAGGGGAAATACTTTGCATAAAATAGGAAAAGGCACAAATTCTGCCCTCCACCCCAAGCTGAGAACGGGTCAGAATTTCAGTTCTGGCTGTGGAAATTTGCATGGAAGAGTTTATTTCATCATTATTCCAGTTTGTCTTGCAGACTAATGTTCAGCTTTATCTAGTTTGGGACTGTCCTGGTTTAATCTGAACAGAACCAATTATCTTCAGTGATTTTTACATTTAACTGCCAAAATACAGTGGAAAGAGCTAACAGTTTCACCTTATTTTGGAGAATCAGGATGTTTAGGAGGGATTCAGGCAAGCATCACAACTTTCCTGTCACTCAGATCAGACCTTTGACATTTTTTAATTTCTTCCATCATTACTTGTGGCCTCATAAAAACTCTGCTGAAATTCATGGGGTCTCAAGTGTTCTCTGAACATTCCCTGCCAACATACGTTTTTTTGTAATTCTCAGCTATCAGTTTAAGAAGGAAAAAAAATACTAAAAATGAAAAATGCAAGCAAACAAACAACAACTTCCCTTTCCTTTTGGCCAATTGTTTGGGAATCAGCGTGATTTGTTTACAATTGAAACAGAAGTCCTGAATATCCATTGGTGTTGAATATCCTGGTATCCAATAACCCATTCATCCAAATACCTTATCTAACTGCATATTTAATCAGGTAACTTCCAGTGTCTCTCCAACTGAAATCCTTTCTTTTACCACCTTAGAGATTTTAGGGAGAAATTATCTTTCCTTCCCTAGTTAAAGGTGATTGTCTCATAGGAGACACCCCAGCGATCTTCTCAGAGACTGCCAAAATGCTGCTGGTGTCCAGTCTGTGACTAAAAGAAATTCACGAATGCTGTAAAAATGTTATCCTTTCTGGTAGTTGAAAAATCATTGCCAGTTCCTACCTAGGCAACAGGATATGTCTATATAACTGCCTATCTCTCTTTGTTTAAATGTCATTTTTACATAAGAGAACCTTTACTAATGAATGTCATCCACACCTGTGAGAGGTAATATTTATAAAAGTATCCCCTTTTTGTTGCCAGATGAGTTCATCTTAAATGGTATTTTCACCAGTACGGTATTAATCCTTTCTGATTTTACTGAGAAAATCAGGTGTTAAAATTGCATTTTGGTAGACAAAAATGTTACACAGTGGAAAAAAGAAAACAATCTCCCCTCTACTCATCTTGTGTCATATAAAAATAAGTTTAATTCATATTGCATTGATAATAGCTATGATAATTATTGTTATGAACTTTTCACTAATATCTTTCTTTCTTCAGTTCTATTGAATGAACTGGAGTTGAAATACCTCTAAGTGCTAGACCTGTAGTCCACAGAGAGCAACTGGTTTGTCTGAACTAGCATGTGTTTGTGATCCTTCTGGAGCAGTTTCTGTGCTTCACATTTTCTGTATGGCAGCTCACGACCCATCCTGCCAGCTCTTAAGCACAGCAAACACCTTGCACCTATTGATGCACTGGCAACCCAGAGTCTGCAGACTGAAAGCATTGCTGGACAAAGCATTCTTTTTTTTTTTTTTCTTTTTTTTTTTGTATATGCATAAGAGGTCAGACAGAATTCCTCCTGTTTTTGCAAAACAGAAAATTCAAGCTTCTATGAAGCTCAGAGCTCTCTACAGAGTGGAAACAGAGGCATGTTGATAAAAATCGCTCATCCAATTTTGAAATCCCACAATGCTTGCCATTGCCTTCCCCAGAGCCTGCGGCAATCAGGCTAAAATTGTGGTAAACTTTGCACCCCTAAAGTGGTGCAGTCTGCAACGAGGAGCCGTATGTTCTCCTATTAAAAGACTGCAAGTTATCAAAGACTGTGCTACATGTTACATGATAAATGTATTTTCATAGGCCCACTGCTCTGAAAGGAAAATGAAAAGAAGAGTTGGCTATATTTTTTCTCTTTTTCTAGATGTGAAAATTTGGTATTTTTGATTATCTGCTTCAAACCTGTATTTTGAAAACTGTGTTTAAAGAGTTGGGAAATGATGTGAACACTTCTTTTTTTCCACATGACACTCCTGAACAAGAGGCAGCGCTCGAAGGCCCACTCTTCATCTGCTACTCTCTGAAAGTCTTCTCCTTCCTTGTGAGAGAAAGCTGCAGGAACGAGTCTACAAGGAGGATCCAGTCCCTGCACAGGGCGCCAGGGCCAGCTTTGGGGACAACCACCATGACAGACAACTGGCTGTGAGTGATCAGCCGCAGGGCAATGTCAGCTGGGGCTGGGGGCAGGAGGGGGCTTCTCGATGCCACCTTAGCCATGCAGACTGGTGGCAGAGCAAGGGATGCTCCAGTCTCCCTCCTGGCTGGCCCCTTTCTCCATCCTTTTCCTACCTTGGGCTCCATCACAGAAAGAGCAACTTTCTGCAGAAACACTGGATGAAGATTTTAGGCTACATGTATAGGGTTTAAAGGATCAGCAGAAGATTGGTTTGTTGGGCAGTTCTTTAAAGCTCTGTCCCCAACTGCAGCTTGAAAGGACAGCGCAGAGCAGCTTTGCATGAGGAAGTCCACCAGCTCACCTTCTGTCCTCTGCGGTAGTGGCTTGTTGGCAGGGGGGCTGCCTGCCCCCTCAGCCTGAGAGCCACCACACAGAACTCTGCATTTGAAGGTGAAGCAGCAGAGATGCAGCTGCATGGTCACACTGGTAGTTGGGCATGACCCACACTGGCTTTACTGCATTTCCTCAAAGAAAATACAGGATTTGGGGGCCCCACCATGGGTACTGTTCTTGCATCCATATCCCCCAGGGTGCAGCAAGAAGCTGACAGCATGCTTGGTGTCCTCCTCTGCACTGTGTTATTCAGATTAACAGGAATTATGCATCACAGTTTCACGGAGCAGTTTGTGGCCGTCACATGTTAGAGAGCTGCTGCCTGTAAAGTGTGGCCAGAAAACGCCTGTCGGGTTGGGAGCAGGCAGGGCAAGTGGACTGCTGGGGGTCCCACAGGTCTCATCCTGCCAGACATTTTCTGGCCCCAGGTGAGGGGCAGCCTGGCTCCCACTCCCTGCAGGGGTATCTAACTGCCCTGCTTTGCCCACCCAGGGGTTTCTGACCACAGCACTGCAGAGCAGAAAACCTGATGTCACCAGCACATCGTAAGGATGAAACCGCTGTGTCACAGTTTGTTTTGGGGAGCGACTGTTTTTGGGGCTGTCTCCCTGCTAGATTTATGTTCTCTGAAGAGTTAAGTACATTAGTGCGGGTAATCTCACTCCATTACCTTCTATAAAACCGAATCTGTGATTTCCTCCCTGGTGAGCATTTACCAGAGCGAAATAGGCTACTATTTTCATATTTAACTCATTGGTAAGTCATAAAACCAGCTCAAGTTGTCTGCCCCAAAGAGCAGAAGGGACGGTGGGTTGGAGCTTTTATGAGACCCAGCAGTGTCAGCACAGTGCGCTCAGCATTGCTTCTTCCTTGCCCTCCCATCCCTGTCACATCCCCCCTCCCTTTCTGCTTTGAAATCGACAAAATTCAGAAATTTACAAGGCTTTTTAAAATCCGAGATGAAGCAATTAAATCTCCAGACTGGAGGATGTGAACCTTTAAAGGCCCTTTGCAGAATATCAAAAGAAAGAGAGGATTATATTTAGCAGGTGTGACAGCCCACGCAGGACATTTCATTGCAAAAGGGGCTGACATGAACCAGGAACCGATACTTAAATTAATATAAACCATCTTGGGGGAAAGGTGTTTTCTTTTCTCTTTAAGCATTAGGAAATCATAACGCTTTCTGGCTTCTTCAAAAGCGAAAGGTCCAGATATACAGGAGTCATCTGGCATGTAAAACAAAAAGGAAGGGGTGGGAAAAGGGGGAGTGGGATACCTAAAAATGCTTGGGACAAGGCTGAGAGAATACTGAGGGGTAGGGAACTATGGCTGAGTGCCTGGTCAAGAAACCCAATTGTGTTTCCTACCTGCCTCACTTCAGGCTTTGCATTGCCGCTTGCAGATCCATGGGTTCCCCTGACCTGGGACAGGTTGCCCAGGGCATAGAGAGATGTGGGATCCAGCACTGCTGGGTGACCCAACTGGGTCTGTGCCTGTTCCTGTGGCTCGCAGTGCTGCAGCAGCATCCTCTCTCCTGCCACCTCTCCTTGTCATTTCCCTAACTCCCTGGAGACAAAACCCTTCATTACAGGGGTGCTTTATTCTGATTACTCTGTTTCTATTCATATCATAACCTAACAAGCCTCGGAGTGGAAAACACGAGTTGGTAGTTCTGTGGGGAGTGGTAGTTTTGTGTTTTCTTGCTTCATTCACTCGTGCGTGTTCCTAATTTTAACCAAAATGCTCCGTTTTGATTTTTCCTAAGCTGTGGATTTAATGCCCAAAAGCTCAAGTTGTTTTCACGCCCACTCAATGAGGGCCACACGAGCGACGCTGCCTATCCATAGCAGAGGAGGCAGCGGCTGCGGGGAAGGTGGGACGGGCAGCAGCACTGTCCCCAGCTCTGCACCAACACGGTCCCCAGCTCTGCACCACAGACTGAGGGGAAGGGACCACGCGGGCTTGCCAGGAGATCTCCATAGGTGGGTACTGCTACTGCAGATCTGTGGCAGAGGGTACTTGGTCTGGCTTTTGGGGTATTTTGGCTCTTCACTCCTCTAATTTGTGGTGGATGTGCACCAGGTTGTTGCTCAGGAGCTTCAGGTTCTTAGTCACCTGAAAATGTGCAGCGGGTTAAAAAGCTATGGCTATTTTCTGAGGGAGGGTGGCATGTGCTTGCCTGGACTGGGGCGTTTTCAGGTACCCTTTGGCATCGAGAGAGTTAAAGGTCCTCAGCACCCACCAGCCCTGGTCTAGGCAGTGTCTAAAATCAGTCCTAGACCCGCTCTATTTTTTCCTTAAAAACAGGAAATGGAGCCCCGAAGGCTTTTTAACTGGAGAGTGAGTGAGGAGGGGGTATACTCACTCTGCCCATACCCAGCCCTGAGCCTGACCCAGACTTGGGGGTCTCTATGTGTGTTTTTTTATTTCTCCTTTTTTTTTTTTTTCCTATTATTTTGGCAGACTTTTTGGAATGTCTGGGAGCTAAGAGCTTTGCTTCATGGAGCAGAATTCTGAAGCAAGAAAAAGAGAAAGTTATAGACTAAACCACAGAAATGTAAACATGTCTGCAGCTAAAATAACTCCACTTTCATTGAAAACACTCCTCGCTCACAATCAGACTTCTGTGTGCTATGCTCAATAAAACGGCATGCTAATAGCAACCAATTAATACATTATGTAGTTCTGCTTTAAAAACTGAGGCACTTTTTAATTATTTTTTTTATTTTAATTATTATTTTTAATTAAGGGAGCACTAGGTTTTTTT